>NC_084623.1:23132544-23232544 GCF_033978795.1 Nerophis ophidion | reverse complement strand
TTATTTGCAAATCATTGTATTCCGTTTATATTTACATCTAACACAATTTTCCAACTCATATGGAATCGGGGTTTGTATATACATATATACATATATATACAGTACACACTTATAGGCTTTGTTGGAGGAGTTTAGTGTTCAGCCCTGCCTGGTGCCTCCTTTCCTTCATGTTTCCAACCAAGGGCTCTATGTTTCTGTTTACTTTGGTGCCCTTTTCTCTCTCGCGCTCCCTCTTGGTTTGCAGGTTCCACACCTGCACCTGGTTTCGCTAATTGGAGGGATGGAATATCAGCTGGGTGCTCCTGGAGGCCACGCTCTGCTCACCGCCTGTTCTGCTCGGTCCTGCTTGGCTGTTGGCTGGGGCCTGGCTCAAGTTTATTTATGTTTGTTTTGTATTTGTTAACCATCATACTCCTTTGTTTAGTATTAAATATTGTTTTGTGCAAATTTAACTTCAGTCTTGTCCTCCCTTTCGTCATAGCGGTCCAGAGCCAGCCGTAACAAGATATATATGTACTCTGCGCCAGTATATATATACTGTAAATTCTGGACTAAAAGCCGCTACTTTTTTCCTACACTTTGAAACCTGTGGCTTATTTAGGTGCAGCTAATTCATGACTTGTTTTTGCCATCCGATAGCATATATTTATGCTGTAATATCGATTATCAAATCAAAATGTCTACACATTTGATACTTTAGTTATTTAAGATCAATCAATCAATCAAAGTTTGCTTTTATAGCCCTAAATCACGGGTGTCTCAAAGGGCTGCACAAGCCACATAATAAATATCATTACCAGGAACACAGTGTTTTAAAGTTTTATTGTTTGAAACAGCATTTTCGTGTATTTTGACGTGTTTTTTAAATTTCTGTCTTACTACAGTAGCTTGACGGTATAGTTATTCACGACACTACTTCCATAAAAATAGAAATAACTATGTTTTGTATTATTTAAGCTATGAGACATGTTATTATTTGAAATACACAACATTTTACATTTTAGCAGACATGTTTGCACTAAGTATCAGTATCGGATCGGTGTCGCCGATAGCCTTAATTTTACTCAGAATCGGATCGTAAAGCAAATCACTGGGATTGCACGTCACTTTCATCATGCTGTAGTAACGGAGTCGTGGTCCAAAAGCACGTCCGTCTATGAGATTTAGTTTCGCAGATACTACCGATACTTTTTATTGTACTGTTTTTATTTTCTTGTCCTTGTATACATGAAATATGTGTTTTGTAAATAAAAAACAGAAAAGATAAGCCAAATTGGCATTCATTTAGTATATATATATATATATATGCATTTTCAGTACTTATGCAGATCCCAAATACACATCAGCAGGTACCAGAAGGTAAAACAGTTGTATTGTGAAATAAAATAGATAAATAGGTGCCATTTTACTGTCCTTATACAGTTACCCATAATATTACTTGTATGATGAATGCGCCAACAATCCATCAAGCCGTGCAGCTTCATAGCTTATCGAAGTCGCACTAAAGACATTTTGACAGATTATTCAGCGCCGTGCATAATTTTTCTATATTCTCAATCGAACATTTTAAGTTTTGGTGTTGTTCAATGGTGTATCTCTTATGTGTGACTGCCATCTACTGGTCACACTTATCAGTGCTACATGTACCAAATATAATAGCTTCGAGGGTGGTAAACACAACCACAATTATGCCGTTTATTAGGTGCACCAGGTTATAAAGTGCGCTGTCTATTTTTGAGGAAATTAAAGGATTTTAAGTGCGCCTTATAGTCCGAAAAATACGGTACGTTAGAATAGTACATGCAGGTATCCTATGTCTTAATATATCTGATTGTAGATATATCCTTTTTGTTTTACTTCAGCTGATTATTGCCCCGGCACCATTACCCTCAGACTGGTTGGTAGCGATGCCATCCAAAGGAAGGAAAGCTGAGAGGGTCTGCTTGACGGACCACATGAGAGCAGTGTGATACCTCAGCTCTCACTTACTCCCCCTGAGTGGAGTCCAACAATGAGGTTCCCACACACCAAGTATCAGGTTTTCGTCTCAGCTTTGCCTTCTTGCCTTTCACCATTCATCCCAAGCTCTGATAAGGGCAGCGACAGTGCGCTTGAGTGAAAGAGGTGAGGCTACAGAATGGTGAGGCTAAGTGGGAGAGAAAAATGTGAGACAGCATTAGAGTAGGAGAGAAGCAAGATGAACCGGAGAAGGCAATTGCTGCAAGAAAATGTGTGTGAATGCCGGAGAGCTGAGCTCAAACGCTGCACAGGAAATGTGCAATTTTGGGGTGTGGAATCTTGTTATCCTTAATGTTTTGGTGCTGGAATGGTTTCGGCAATGTAACACACGTGTAATACGGAAATATTTGTAATGCACAGCCTGAATATTTTTAGAATGAGTTTAAAGTATTTATATTTTGGCTTGAAAACTAAAGATGAAGGTGAAATTTGAACACTAAAACGCACTCAAGAAGAGTTGCTTTAAGACATGTGGCTAGTGGCTAATGTCCATCTGGTGTTGGCAGTGTTTTATCCACTTCTAAATCACTAATCCGGGGCTCTATGGCGAGAAATAAAGTACATTTCTTACAAGTATCATCCCTGCAAGACGAGGAATTGTCCTAACTAGGACTTTGGTGCGGTTTGTTTTCCCGTGGTGCAAAGCGACTGGACCCGGACGTGGCGTGAAGGTAATGACATATTTTATTATTGCTTGAAAATTTTACAAAAACAAAGGGGATAAACAAAAGGCGCTCTCAGCGGAGGTACAAAACTTGGCTATGAAAACAAAAACTATTACTATAACGTAAACTATAGACATAAAACAAAACTTGCAAACTATGGCATGAATAACGAAAACTTAGTTGAAAGGATTATCAGCATGGATAACGAGGGTGTGGAGAGGGTCCTGTCGCCAGGCTAACTGCCTGGCAACTGCAGGCTTGAAAAGTGACGTGGTGATTGACAACAGGTGCATGAGTACAGGTGAAAACTAATGGGTTGTCAGGGAAACAAAACAATGGAGTGGAAAAAACAGGAACTAATGGAGTGTTGAAGTAACATAACACAACTAAACAAAACATGATCACAAAGACATGACAGGAATAGCTAAGCATGATTCCCTACACACCGTACCTCACCGGCGTCACAATGTAAACAAATGCCTTGGTGGATCTACACCTAACATCGACTGTAATGATATCAAACACAGGCACGTATCTAGTCGATAGTAATATGATTACGTCAATATTTTTTGGCATTACAACATCTTCTTTTGTTTTTTTTAAATGTATATTATGTTTATAAACACAGGAAATATGTCCCTGGACATATGAGGACTTTGAATATGATCCTGTAACGCCTTCGTATCTGATTGATACCCAAATTTGTGGTATCACCCAAAACTAATGTAAAGTATCAAACAACAGAAGAATAAGTGATTATTACATTTTAACAAAAGTGTTGATGGAACATGTTAAAAGAGAAAAAAAGCAGATATTAACAGTAAATGAACGAGTAGATTAATAATTAATTTTATACTACTATTCCTTAATAATGTTGACAGAATAATAGAATGATAAATGACACAATGTACGTCAGCAGCTAAATTAGGAGCCTTTGTTTGTATACTTACTAATAAATGACAAGTTGTCTAGTATGTTCACTATTTTATTTAAGGACTTAACTGCAATAAGAAAAATATGTTTAATGTACCCTAAGATTTTTTGTTAAAATAAAGTCAATGATGCAATCTTTTTATGATCCCCTTCATTTACAAAGTACCGGAAAGTATCTAAATAATATTGGTACCGGCACCAAAATACTGGTATCAGGACAACACTGTGTTTGGCAATGGACGAGTAAGTTATGTAATCCGTTATTACATTTAGCATGTAGCTTATAGCTTAGTTTATAGCCTTGAGCCTACATTGTTTACAACTTAAAACAGCCGTGCAGCAGAGTTATTTACATGATATCAAATACAAAAATCTTTAATGTCAATATACACATGTATATGTCAAGGATCGAGAATTAGAAAGTTACATACTCTGTAGAAGTTTGACCTTAGCTAGCCTTTCATTCCAACCTGTACGTCAGCCAGCATTCTTTCCTCTCTGTCATGCCTGTGAATCAGGTTTATGTTTGATCATGTTATGTTTTGGTTCCCGTTTTGCACTTCCTAGTTTTGTTTGTTTCGATAGTTACCCATTAATTTCCACCTGGTATCCTAGTCACACCCCGGTCCTCAGCTCTCACACCTGTTTCCAATTTTCACAGCTAGTATTTAAGCCATTTGTTTTCTGTTCCTCAGCCTGGGAACTTTACCTACTGTACCGGACTTTGTATTGAACCCTCATGACCACGTTCCTACCTATGCTGCACCACCTTCATGCCCTCGATCACCTGCCACACACCTTGCTATTTATGCCCCTTGTTTTGGTCACAGTAAGTGTTTTATTTTACAGTAGTTGTTCATAGTTCTGCCACAGTGCAAGTTTTTGTTCATGTTTATAGTTAAACTGCCATTGTGTTAGTCTTTTGTTTTATAGCCAAGTTTTCCGCCCTCGAGCGCGCCATTTGTTTGCCTTTTGTTTTAGTCTGTTTGTTTATTAATCAATAAATATATACTCACGTTCACGCCTGGCTCGTCCCAAATATACTCTGCATCGAAAAAGCAATACAAATCCAAGTCACAGTCCTGACACTCTTTTCATCCAACAGCATCGCCTCTTTCCTTATTGCCGACAATAAAACATGACGAGCCGCTGATCTCGCTATATCATCTGGGATGTTGTGTTGTGGTGAAATCGCAGCCTCTTTTATTGTATCGGTGAGTTTTCTGTGGCTTTCTATGGCTCATATGGTAACGTTGCCACTTCCTGTTTTCGCAACTTGTGATAGTGTTGTTACACCCTCCGACAACACACCGACGAGGCATGACGTCTCCAAAGTTCTAAAAAATAGTAGAAAAAACTGTAAATAACAGAGCTGAGACCCGGTGTTTGTAATGTGTTGAAAATAAAAATGGCGGCTGTATTACCTCGGAGACGTCACGTTCTGACGTTATTGCAAAAAGAATGATAAACAGAAAGGCGTTTAATTCACCAAAATTAACCCATTTAGAGTTCGGAAATCGGTTAAAAAAAGATATGTTTTTTTTCTGCAACATCAAGGTATATATTGACGCTTACATAGGTCTGGTGATAATGTTCCCCTTTAAGTGTCCTACTTGCCGTGGCTGTCCATTTCAAAAAGGCATTGTTTATTTTGCCGCCAGCATAGATTGTTTTGTCCTTTGTTTGCTGTCCGTGTTGCATTCATGCTCGTGACGCAATACTCACATTCATGCTTCGTTTTGAGATACTATTTTAAACTTGATGTGCGCCGATGATGAGGAAGGTTTGTCGCTGCAATACTAACTAATTACATCACTTTTATCCAAAGCTTCATCTGAGTTTGTTTTAAAGGGCGCTGAGCACTAACTATCATCACACTGGCGGGACATAATCACTGTGTGCAATGCAGGCTGCCTTCTGCCGGTCAAAACAAACACTGTGATTCATTTTTACCACTAGGCCACCGAGCTGCCATGTTAATGTGTTTAATAATAACATAAAATGTTGATGTCTTACACTTCTGAGCCTTATTTACAAGTATGCATTCATTTTAGTGTGTCCTAGATATGCTACCGTAGTCAAAAAGTAATTTTTGCCAAAGACCTGGGCCATTAATCGATCTTATCGGTAACAATCCTTCCGCAGGTTCGTAAACCGTAGCTTTGATACGACTTTTACTTCCGTCAAGTTTGACGTCCTGTTGGCCCTGAGCCAGAACCGAGATCTTGACAAACTGTGGTTTAACCTCTTTTTGAGATAGAAAAAGTTACAAATGGGATTTTGTTTGGTTCACTTTAATGAAATATGGCATTCCTTTCACAAGTACCTTTAATTAACTTTAGAATATTTACATATGTATTTATGGTAGAGCAGGGGTTCTTAGACTTAGACTTCCTTTTTATTGTCATTCAAATTTGGACTTTACTGCACAGATAAGAACACCATTTCGTTACATAAGCTCATGGTAGTGCAGGATAAAAAAAAAGCAATAAGGTGCATGTATGATTAAATATATATATATATATATATATATATATATATATATATATATATATGTATTTATTTTATATATATATATATATATATATATATATATATAAAATAAATACATACATATAAATATCTATATATGTATATATATATATGTATGTATATATGTGTGTGTATATATATATATATATATATATATATATATATATATATACACCCTGCGATGAGGTGGCGACTTGTCCAGGGTGTACTCCGCCTTCTGCCCGATTGTAGCTGAGATAGGCGCCAGCGCCCCCCGTGACCCCAAAAGGGAATAAGCGGTAGAAAATGGATGGATGGATATAAACATATATATAAATAAATAAATAGATAGATTACTGTACAGATAAATATAATGTACTTTTTCACTTGCGTCCACGTTTATGGATGTATGTTATATTGTCTTTTTTATTCCAGCAAGTTAATCCATTTTGGGGGGAGTTAGGGGGATAATTTAATTATGATGCGTTCAAGAGTCTTACGGCCTGAGGGAAGAGGCTGTTACAGAACCTGGAGGTTCTGCTTCGTAACCTCTTTCTAGAGTCCAGCAGTGAAAACAGTCCTTGGTGGGGGTGGGAGGAGTCTTTGTAGATTTTCTGTGGTTTAACCTCTTTTCAAGATGGAAAAAGTTACAAATTTTCTTTTGTTTTTTTCACTTTAATGAAAGATGGTATTCCTTTCACAAGTACCTTTAATTAACTTTAGAATATTTACATATACATCTATACTACAGCAGGAGTTCCCAACCTTTATGACCTTGGGGCCCAACATTGAACTAGTAATCTTACTCTTGATATCAATAGTATTTAATAATTATATCTAACCTACTTACAGTTCACAGTCTTGTCAAATGATATCAAACCATGTGTTAATCCAAGAGAATAATGTATGTTTAAAGGCCTACTGAAACCCACTACTACCCACCACGCAGTCTGATAGTTTATATATCAATGATGAAATATTAACATTGCAACACATGCCAATACGGCCTTTTTAGTTTACTAAATTACAACTTTAAATTTCCCGGGAGTTTTTTCTTGAAAACGTCGCGTAATGATGACGTGTACGCGTGACGTCACGGACTGTTAGGAAATATGAGCGCTGCACACACACACAGCTAAAAGTCGTCTGCTTTAACGGCATAATTACACAGTATTTTGGAGATCTGTGTTGCTGAATCTTTTGCAATTTGTTCAATTAATATTGGAGAAGTCACAGTAGAAAGATGGAGTTGGGAAGCTTTAGCCTTTAGCCACACAAGCACACGGTGATTCCTTGTTTAAAATTCCCGGAGGTGAAACTTTACTATGGATCACAGCGGTCAAGCGAATATGGATCCCGACCAAATGTCAACCAGCAGGTGTCGGTGAGAAAATTGTGGTAAAAAGTCGCCTCTTACCGGGGATCAGCTGAGCTTGCGCCCTTCATAAAGCTGCCGTCGACGTCTCTGTGACATTGGCGTCAAGACACCCGTGGACACACACCTCCGACTATCAGGTACTGTTAAACTCACTAAAACACTAGCAACACAATAGAAAGATAAGGGATTTCCCAGAATTATCCTAAAACATCCTAAAAACATCTGAATCCGTTCCAATGCAATCGCGTTTTTTTTTACTTTTTTTTTTTTTTCTAGTCCGTCGCTATTAATATCCTCAAACACAAATCTCTCATCCTCGCTCAAATTAATGGGGAAATTGTCGTTTTCTCGGTCCGAATAGCTCTTTTTGTTGGAGGCTCCCATATAAAACAATGTGAGGATGCGAGGAGCCATCAACGGGTGACGTCATCGCCTGCGACTTCCGGTAGAGGCTGGGCTTTTCTGTTAGCGAACAAAAGTTGTGAACTTTATCGTGGATGTTCTCTACTAAATAATTTCAGCAAAAATATGGCAATATCACGAAATGATCAAGTATGACACATAGAATGGACCTGCTATCCCCGTTTAAATAGGAACATCTCATTTCAGTACTCCTTTAACACATAAAAGGCTTAGGTAGGCTGATTAGTAAAATACTTACTAATCATCTGCATGAGAAGGGGCTCAAATAACTAACAAAAAACACATGTTCATACAATTATGTTGTGTTGAAATAAATGAACTAAATTAATAATGAAAATGATTCTTAAAAACCTAAACTGTCAATAAAATTTAAGTGCAAATAAAGATACAGCCGTAGTCATAATTCTTGCGCTTAAGAACCTTCTTTAAGACTTTAGCATCAGATTTCTTCTGTTTACATCATTACTGCCACAAGTGGTCGAAAAGTGTATTACAATTGATTAACAGACCACACCTAAGAAACAGATATTTGTTGGCTCCCCTCTAGTAAGCCAATTGTTAAGAAACGCTGTGCTAGACCACATCCACGGGACCTTACTTACACTTAGTGACCGTTCAGTATACACTACTGCGTATCATTTTTGCTGAAAAAAATAGCGGCATTGATTTGACTGTTCGTCGACGATGGGCAAAATCGAACACATCGGATTTGACTAGGAAAATATTTAGTTGAAGATACATCCATCCATTTTCTACCGCTTATTCCCTTTTGGGGTCGCGGGGGCGCTGGAGCCTATCTCAGCTACAATCGGGCGGAAGGCGGAGTACACCCTGGACAAGTCGCCATCTCATCGCAGGGCCAACACAGATAGACAGACAACATTCACACTCACATTCACACACTAGGGCCAATTTAGTGTTGCCAATCAACCTATCCCCAGGTGCATGTTTTTGGAGGTGGGAGGAAGCCGGAGTACCCGGAGGGATCCCACGCATTCACGGGGAGAACATGCAAACTCCACACAGAAAGATCCCGAGCCTGAGATTGAACCCAGGACTGCAGGACCTTCGTATTGTGAGGCAGACGCACTAACCCCTCTTCCACCGTGAAGCCCCATCAGTTGAAGATTTGTAGTGAAACTATAAATATTTTCTTTTTAAAAAAATTGTTTTAATTAATATTTTTAGGTGTCTGGAATGGATTAATTACATTGTTTCCAAAGGGAAAATATGTTTTGGTTTTCATATGATCTGGACCCCTTGAAAGAGTTTACTGATGGAAAAACTCGGTAACACTGTAGTGTAGAAACATTTGGGAGAAGAATACTATATTGCTCTTTAACTGTGATACAATAAGAGCAAATAAGATGAGTGATGGAAAGAAATGACGGAAGATGTTGGAAGGAGGAAATGAGAGATGAGTGAAGAAGGTAGCAGGAGAGCACTTGGTGCAAAAATTGCAAAAAGGGAGAGTGTGAGTGAACATGATATGAAACGCAGAGTGCGTGTGTTACATCTGTCAGCGGGGTTTCCAGACTTTATAACCTGTACCTCTCCAGTGGCAACAGGGAGTCTAGACGTGACACAGAACAAGCTACCGCATGCTTTTAGGATTTCGTGATAAGATCAAAGAGTAGTCCGTTTGACAGGGACTGAGATTGTGACCTGGATGTTTTCCTCCCCGCCCACGTGTTACCTGCTCGGTCTCAGTACCTTAGGTTTATGTATTGCGTCATGATGCAATCATGTTGAAGCAAATAGCCTATCTGCTGTCTTCAGAATTCACGACACAGGTAAAAAAAAAACAAAAAAAACAACCGACCTCCCACGGAGATTGCAGCTGAAACTAACATAACCCAAAATTTTTTTGTTTTTTTTAACAAAAAACACAACCAAGTTTATCATAGTTATTAACATTAACCAGGACATGCATAACAAGTATTGAATACACAGAAAATGTCTTCTTCCAAAACATCCTCCATGTTGCTTAGCAGAAACAGGACTAGAATATGATGACGAGTGCTGTCCTGATTCAGTATAAATATTATATCCACTCGCATGTAAAATCTCGGATATAAGCTCCTATATAAGCAGTCTTGCAATGTTTTTACTTGTGCAAAGCTGGACGGCCTGTTAACATCTAAATGTTTTCCAATAGGCACAGAAGGTTGGTCTTTTCCTGTATTTTAATGAAGTTTTTTTTACAAAAGGTAAACATGGTAAGGTAGGAGAAAGCAGCTACACAACAGCTAAGCACCCAATAGCACACAAGCTAGACAAAAGCAGTAAGTAATATGAATTGAACTACAGTATATCACAATCTAAAACAGTGGTACTCAACCTTTTTTCAGTGAACATTTTTTTAATTCAAGTACCCCCTAATCACAGCAAAGCATTTTTGGCTAAAAAAAAAAAGAGATAAAGAAGTAAAATACAGCACTATGTCATCAGTGTCTGATTTATTAAATTGTATAACAGTGCAAAATATTGCTCATTTTTAGTGGTCTTTCTTGAACTATTTGGAAAAAAGATATAAAGTAACTGAAAACATGTTGAAAAATAAACAAGTGATTCAATTATAAATTAAAGCTGCAAGCTGCGGTGGACAGGATGAGCTTTTCCTGGTGTTTCCTGCCTTTACCCATTCAACATATCTTTAACTGCACGTTACCTACCTTCCCTGCATCCAGGGGTCACACTGGGGCTTCTTTCTTTCACCCATACACGCTGGTGCTTCCTGCCATCACCCAGACAACATATCTTTACCTGCACTTTACCTACCTTCTCTGTATCCTGGAGTCAAACTGGTGCCTCCTTCTTTCACCCAGTCAACATATCTTTACCCACACAGTACCTACCTTCTCTGCATTGTGTGGCCACGCTGGTGCTTCCTGCTTTTAAGCAGCCATCTTGAGACCGCATCAGCGCATCAGTTCTTTGAAGGCTCTTAAAATCAAAACCGAAGCAGTTAGAAAAACTATTTCGTCAACTTTTAATCAGAAGGGTTCTATCTCTTTCCTGCGCTGGTTTGAAGCCGACACAAACGCGCTCAGAGGAGATAATGTTTGAAAAAAATGTGACGGGTTTTTACAAAATGTTTGATTTGAAGGGGTAATTGCCAACTTTTTGTTCATTTTTGCTGAAGGATGTAAATGAATGAAATGTAGTTCTAAGTGAGACCTACATAGAAGTTTTTGTTTCATGTCTCTACGACATTCTTAACGGAAGTTACAAGCAGTTTTGTCTGTGTTTTTCCTAGGGGGTGCTAGAGCGCAATTTTGAGTTTTGGGTTTTGTTTTTTTGATTAGATCGCAATTTTAGCCAGTCCTGATGTGTGTGTGAAATTGGGTGAGTTTTGAAGCATGTTAAGGGGGTCAAATTACAGCTCAAAGAGGCGGCGGAATAATAATAAAGAATAATAAAACCTTAGAAATACAATAGGGTCCTCTGTCCCAAAGGGACATTCGGTCCCTAATAAAGATTTCCACACATAGAAGTAATCATCAACTTAAAGTGCCCTCTTTGGGGATTGTAATAGAGATCCATCTGGATTCATGAACTTAATTCTAAACATTTCTTCACCAAAAAATAAATCTTCGAGATCAATATTTATGGAACATGTCCACAAAAAATCTAGTTGTCAACACTGAATATTGCATTGTTGCATTACTTTTCACAGTTTATGAACTTAAATTCATATTGTGTTGAAGTATTATTCAATAAATATATATTCATAAAGGATTTTTGAATCGTTGCTATTTTTAGAATATTTAAAAAAAATCTCACGTACCCCTTGGCATACCTTCAAGTACCCCCAGGGGTACACATACCCCCTTTTGAGAACCACTGATCTAAAACACTGCATTTGTCTACAAACAAGCTACGAAGCTAATGCAAGCCAGGACCTCCCAAACACCTGCAACACTTTTCATCTGTTTGTGTTATTGTTAACGAGATCAGACAGGCTGGTAGACACTCTTGTTAATTTCAAAACAGCCTTGAGTCGTCTCTACTTCAAAACATTGAAGCCGCAGGACACTTTCAGCCTGCACTATAAGAGTGCTGTGTACAACATCCTGTCTGGCTGCAAACAAAATAAAGGTTTCATAAAAGTACTTTATGTAAGCACTTTGTACTTAATAGTATTTACAGTTTGTTACAAAATCATCATACTTTGACCAACAATAGTCGTCAAAACTATGACATATAGTACCAATTAATGTGAAGATTTAATTGAACGTATTATTACATGTATTTATTACGTAAAAATAACACACTCTATGGTGATAATATAGGTGTAAAAAGTGAAAATTTAAAAACATTAAAACGGAATTTGGGAAAAAAAAAGAGAATTACGGGAAAGTTTAAAAGTTATTTTACTTCATGCCATATAAGTTTTATACTAACATGCAAACAGCTAACATTTTGCCACCAAGCAAAATTGTGCTATTTACTGACGACAGTTCTGGAGTGATTTTACTACTGGGATGGGATTTAGCACCTCCAAATTGATAATGGTTCTCCGCCGGAAAAAGTTGGTTTGCAACCTCCGAGTTGGAATCATGGTCGTACCCCGGAGTGCAACAGGGGATAATGTCTCACTGCTGGTAGAACTGCATGACCACAGATCCAAGACCTCATGTACAAAGCTTCCGGACGCACAAAAACCTGCCGTACCCCCATTTCACGGCAAAGGTGAGATGTAGCAAAACTGACATTGACGTGGAAATGTGCGCTGGCTCACAGCAACTTCATACCTGGAGTACGCATATTTTGACAGGCTGTGGATACTGTAACCACACACACAAGGGATGCTGGGTAACAGTTCACAGAAATAAGTCCCAAGTTTTACTTAGACTGATTGATGTGCACTTTAGTGACACAGTTGCGGCAAAGGAAACGGACAGTTGCAGCGATATTCTTTTCAAACAAAACGTCTTTTTTGGTGACGTACTTCCATCTTCTTCTTCACAGTGGGCCCCATTCAGCAATAAGGTCTTAATTTTCCGCTGATCTTTCTTCTTAAGTGATTTCCTAAGAGGAGTCCATTCAAATTCATGACGTGTTCTTAAACAGCCAAATTGTTCTCACCTGCTATTCTTAAGTTGCTGAATGCCAAATGGTTAGCGCGTGCGTGTCTATCATAATTTTCATATAAACACGCTCTTATTTCCCCAATATGTATATGTAAACACCCTTAATTCCGTAATTTGCATAGGTAAATGCCCTTAAATGGTGTTTGCATGTGTGTGTGTGCATGCGCACGTGCACGAACGGTATTTTGAAATTTTTATATATTGCTCATTTTGCTATATGTCTGTCCGTCTCATCTATATCCATCTGTCTATCTATATATCTCTATGTCTCTATATATATATCAATCAATCAATCAATGTTTATTTATATAGCCCTAAATCACAAATGTCTCAAAGGACTGTACAAAGCATTAAGACTACGACATCCTTGGAAGAACCCACAAAAGGGCAAGGAAAACTCACACCCAGTGGGCAGGGAGAATTCACATCTAGTGGGACGCCAGTGACAATGCTGACTATGAGAAACCTTGGAGAGGACCTCAGAAGTGGGCGCCCCCCCCTCTAGGGGACCGAAAGCAATGGATGTCGAGCGGGTCTAACATGATACTGTGAAAGTTCAATCCATAATGGCTCCAACACAGCCGCGAGAGTTCAGTTCAAAGCGGATCCAAAACAGCAGCGAGAGTCCCGTCCACAGGAAACCATCCCAAGCGGAGGCGGATCAGCAGAGTAGAGATGTCCCAAACCGATACACAGGCGAGCGGTCCATCCTGGGTCTCGACTCTGGACAGCCAGTACTTCATCCATGGTCATCAGACCGGGCCCCCTCCACAAGGGAGAGGGGGAAATAGGAGAAAAAAGAAAATAAGCGGCAGATCAACCGGTCTAAAAAGGAGGTCTATTTGAAGGCTAGAGTATACAGATGAGTTTTAAGGTGAGACTTAAATGCTTCTACTGAGGTAGCATCTCGAACTGTTACCGGGAGGGCATTCCAGAGTACTGCAGCCCGAACGGAAAACGCTCTATAGCCCGCAGACTTTTTTTGGACTTTAGGAATCACTAATAAGCCGGAGTCTTTTGAACGCAGATTTCTTTCCGGGACATATGGCACAATACAATCGGCAAGATAGGATGGAGCTAGACCGTGTAGTATTTTATACGTAAGTAGTAAAACCTTAAAGTCACATCTTAAGTACACAGGGAGCCAGTGCAGGTGAGCCAGTATATGCGTAATGTGATCAAACTTTCTTGTTCTTGTCATATATATCTACATCTATCAATCCATGTACTTATCTATCTGTATATATATGATATTAATTTAACATTAGACAGTAGAAGTAAGGGAACTTGTCACACTTAAGAACAAATAAGCCACCCAAAGAGTGCTCTGGAGCACTTGTAGATTTTGTTCTTACTTACGAACAAATCCAAGCTAAGAAAACATTGGTGAATACAAAAATCTCCTTAAAAATGTTGTAAGTGGGCCTAAGAACACAATGTGTTCTTAAGAACGGTTGCTGAATGGTGGCCTATGTTCCTGATAATGGAAATGTTTTTATTTTTTTGTTTCTGTTTTTTGTAGCAGGAGAAAGAAGCACCTCCTACTGAGTCCTAATTGGGCAGCGCTTGGCGTTCTCTGTCACATGGTTACTTTCAATAGGATTTGCATGTTTATAAGGAAGCGTGGTCTGGGCGTGCCAAGACACCCAGACCTCTGCGGTCGATTCCAAGTAGATTGCGATGAAACAAAGAAATGTGCTTGGACACTTTCATGCATCTGATTTTTTTATAGGCGTACGCCATGTTCTGGATTTATGGTACGTCCATATTTAGTAGGAAAGCCACACAACTCTCTGAACATGAGGCGTCAGGAACGTCTGGGTGTCCCCACTAAGACACACACGAGTGGAGGAAAATCAATGAATGGATTATAATTATCAAACTAAAGTTTGCAACTTTTCATCTATCCTGCCATAATTTTATGATATTCTTATCACACCTATGCGTTAAAATAATTATTTGATTTATGGCTCCAGGACTTAAAACTCAAGGTAGGACAGCACACAAAATAGGATTTAGTATGCAAAGTGATCAATTTCACTGGAAGGCTACATCTCCTGGCGAGAGGACCCTTAAAAGCCTTAAACTGTTTTCACTTTTAAAAAACAATATCATCAATCAAGGCAGGTGGGAGGTTGTCAGGGGTTTGGAAATGCCCCACTTAGCCATCACATGGTGGTGATTATGGGGTTCATCACTGGTAAGGACACATAATGCATCGATTGTCTCACACACAGCAGCCCTGCAGTCGATTAAGTCATCCTAAAACAACAACATAGATGGGCTGTTTTTGCATTTACATTGGCATTCTACACTATAAGCAAACATGACCGCTGCATTGAGAAGATGTGGCCAGAGTTACACAGGTGAACGATTACAAAATAAATAATGCTGAAATATCTGCAGAGAACAGCATCTGTAGCATGTGAGATGAAGACAAACGAGAGCATATCTGCATTTTGAATGTTATTCAATCAATCAATCAATGTTTATTTATATAGCCCTAAATCACAAATGTCTCAAAGGACTGTACAAACCACTACGACTACGACATCCTCGGAAGAACCCACATAAGGGCAAGGAAAACTCACACCCAGTGGGCAAGGAGAATTCACGCCTAGTGGGACGCCAGTGTCAATGATGACTATGAGAAACCTTGGAGAGGACCTAAAATGTGGGCAACCCCCCCCCCTCTAGGGGACCGAAAGCAATGGATGTCGAGCGGGTCCAACATGATACTGTGAAAGTTAAATCCATAGTGGCTCCAACACAGCCGCGAAAGTTCAGTTCAAAGCGGATCCAAGACAGCAGCGAGAGTCCCGTCCAAAGGAAACCATCCCAAGCGGAGTCAGATCAGCATCGTAGAGATGTCCCCAACCGATACACAGGCGAGCGGTCCATCCTGGGTCCCGACTCTGGACAGCCAGTACTTCATCCATGGTCATCGGACCGGACCCCCTCCACAAGGGAGGGGGGACATAGGAGAAAAAGAAAAGAAGCGGCAGATCAATGGTCTAAAAGGAGTCTATTTAAAGGCTAGAGTATACAAATGAGTCAATGTGAGACTTAAATGCTTCTACTGAGGTGGCATCTTGAAATGTTAACGGGAGGGCATTCCAGAATACTGGAGCCCGAAATGAAAACGCTCTATAGACCGCAGACTTTTTTTGGGGCTTTAGGAATCACTATAAGCCGGAGTCCTCTGAACGCAGATTTCTTGCAGGGACATATGGTACAATACAATCGGCAAGATAGGATGGAGCTAGACCGTGTAGTATTTTATACGTAAGTAGTAAAACCTTAAAGTCACATCTTAAGTGCACAGGAAGCCAGTGCAGGTAAGCCAGTATAGGCGTAATGTGATCAAACTTTCTTGTTCCTGTCAAAAGTCTATCAGCCGCATTTTGTACCAACTGTAATCTTTTAATGCTAGACATGGGGAGACCTGAAAATAATACATTACAGTAATCGAGACGAGACGTAACAAACGCATGGATAATGATCTCAGCGCCGTTAGAAACAAAATGGAGCGAATTTTAGCAATATTACGGAGCTGAAAGAAGGCCGTTTTAGTAACGCTTTTAATGTGTGACTCAAAGGAGAGAGTTGGGTCGAAGATAATACCCAGATTTTTTACCGAGTCACCTTGTTTAATTATTTGGTTGTCAAATGTTACAGTTGTATTATCATGTTATATGCTATAAACACCTCACAAGCATTGAACAACAAAAGCAAAATATTAGATTTGCATCAAATTATGAATAATCAACAAAATACAGCTAATAGTCCTGTAACACAAGGGTATTACATAATCAAATATTGTCATATGCATGGTTGCTTGGTTGTAACACTCAACACTGTAACATAACGTAACATGACTCTACAGTGTATTACTAGGGATAGTCACTGAATCCGGTACTTTTTTTGGCACCGACCAATAAGGATCAATTCATATAAAATACACATTCCATGTTAAAACATGGAGGAGATATTTATAAAAAAAAAAATCTTGCCTTCTTTCAAACTTGTTCCAAATAAGCTGTTTGGAATTTGAGATTTTAGTGTTGTATTTTGCCTTAGTTACGTCAGCGGATATTTCCACATCAGTGACGTGCTGATGTGGAGATCAGTGCCTCACCTGCCACCAGGTGGCTTAACCATGAGATGTTCCAAAACGAAGTAATAAAAGAAAATAAGTTTTAATATTTCTCTTTTGGTTTATGCTTTCCATGTGATTTTGGTGTGGTTCCTGTATATTTTGATAATTTTCATGGTCAAAATCGCGGAAATTCCATGTTTCCTGATCAAAACAATGCAGTAGACGAGAAGTGAGGCAGACACAGGTGGTGCCTCCACGGCTACACACAGTGTGTATTGGGCGTGTGCGCGCGAGGGGGCGCATGCTTGTTGCCACGGGGAAAAGGCAGGTCATGAGGCAGCAAGTACCTCTACCTCAAGGTAGGGGGCGATATATTGTCAACTTGCAGTTCAATGCCTCAGCAGTACTCTGACTCACCACACTGGGAGAAGTGGGGACGCTCAGGCTAGCAGACATAGGTCTCTCCAGCGGAAGCCAGCCATTTTTTTTCTTTTCTTTTTTTTTTAACTGGATTTATAACAAACATGGCATTTTTATTAGAGTAAGGCAGCGTTTGTGGGTTATGTCTTTTGTTTTGAACTTTATTACACCTTGGAGCGCTTTTTCCTGTCCGTTGTTTTCCTGCTTTCACTATCTGCGCCTAATGACTGAGCTACGTCACGTCGTTTCTTGTGATGTTCCACGGAGCATTTCTGGTCGGGACGGATTTGAATAAAGAACCAACTCTTTTTCTTTACTATAGTGGTCTCGATAATGGGTACCGGTTATCAAAAAGGGGTTCGTGTCCGAGGACTCGGTTCTTTTCTTATCGAACAACCGGGAAAAGCGGTTTCGAGCATCATCCCTAGTTACAACCACTGTTAATTTTGTTAACTAATATTTTTCTTTTTTGTTATTGTCACCAACCTGTTTCCCCCTGACGAAAATAAGAAGATAATCAAACAAAACAAAATGCACCTTGACTAAAACGATAACAAAATTAACTGACATTTTACTTAATGAAGAAATCTGCGTTCAAAAGACTCCGGCTTATTAGTGATTCCTAGAGCCCAAAAAAAGTCTGCGGGCTATAGAGCGTTTTCCGTTCGGGCTCCAGTACTCTGGAATGCCCTCCCGGTAACAGTTCGAGATGCTACCTCAGTAGAAGCATTTAAGTCTCACCTTAAAACTCATCTGTATACTCTAGCCTTTAAATAGACCTCCTTTTTAGACCAGTTGATCTGCCGCTTCTTTTCTTTCTCCTATGTCCCCCCCTCCTTTGTGGAGGGGGTCCGGTCCGATGACCATGGATGAAGTACTGGCTGTCCAGAGTCGAGACCCAGGATGGACCGCTCGTCGGGACCCAGGATGTATCGGTTGGGGACATCTCTACGCTGCTGATCCGCCTCCGCTTGAGATGGTCTCCTGTGGACGGGACTCTCGCTGCTGTCTTGGATCCGCTTGAACTGAACTCTCGCGGCTGTGTTGGAGCCACTATGGATTGAACTTTCACAGTATCATGTTAGACCCGCTCGACATCCATTGCTTTCGGTCCCCTAGAGGGGGAGGGTTGCACACATTTGAGGTCATCTCCAAGGTTTCTCATAGTCAGCATTGTCACTGGCGTCCCACTGGATGTGAATTCTCCCTGCCCACTGGGTGTGAGTTT
This sequence comes from Nerophis ophidion, assembly GCF_033978795.1. Taxonomy (NCBI): domain Eukaryota; kingdom Metazoa; phylum Chordata; class Actinopteri; order Syngnathiformes; family Syngnathidae; genus Nerophis; species Nerophis ophidion. The sequence goes on along the minus strand of NC_084623.1, from coordinate 23,213,772 downwards.
TCCTTGCCCTTTTGTAGGTTCTTCCGAGGATGTTGTAGTCGTAATGATTTGTGCAGTCCTTTGAGACATTTGTGATTTGGGGCTATATAAATAAACATTGATTGATGATTGATTGACTTAATGAATAAAAACAAGAAGAAAATGTTGACAGAAAATAACTTAATATTATTCAATTTTGTGTTGGTGGGACAAGTCCGGAATTTACCCAAACACAGTTCTTTAACAGTGCACATACTGTATGAAAGGGGGCCCAGAGTTACAAAGGAGAGCCAAGCAGAGGCTTTCCTTATGAGATGATGAAGTTGGATTTCTCACCACTAAAGCCAAAAGGTTAGGATGTAACAGGTTCCACATAATATGTTAACACCTGGGAAAAAGTGAAGAGGACACATTTCACGTTTGATTTTAGGATGCCATCAGCTGGTGAGTCATCGAACGTGACATCTACACAACTGTTAGGTAAAGCTAATTCTATTACTTTAGGAAAATGATCACGTAATTTTCTCTGCCTCGAGGAGTTGTTTATTTATTGGTAAATATACAGGCATGACAACTTTTGGAGTGGTCCAACACTGACGTCACACACGTATCTAATAGAGGAAGTGGGTGCAGAATTTACTGTTAATTATTTTTTTGTATTTATTTGAGGGAGGTCTGCCAGCTCACTTTGCTTCAGGGGAAGTACTTTACCCTTTCCCCCTACCTGGCGGATAATGTGAACGACTTTTCATTGATGCAAAACCAGAGAGGCACCTGCTCAGTGGATTAGTGGTTAGTGTGTCCGCCCTAAAATCGGTAGGTTGTGATTTCAAACCCCGGCTCAGTCATACCAAAGACTGAAAAAATGGGACCAATTACCTCCCTGCTTTGCACTAAGCATCAAGGTTTGGAATTGGGGGTTTAATCACCAAAATGATTCCCGAGCTTGGCCATCACTGCTGCTCACTGCTCCCCTCACCTCCCAGGGGGTGGAACAAGGGGATGGGTCAAACGCAGAGAGTAATATCACCATTAGTAGTACTTTAAAGGCCTATTGAAACCCACTACTACCGACCACGCAGTCTGATAGTTTATATATCAATGATGAAATATTAACATTGCAACACATGCCAATACGGCCTATTTAGTTTACTAAATTGCAATTTTTAATTTCCCGGGAGTTTTTTCTTGAAAACGTCACGAAATGATGGCTGTAAGGAAATATTAGCGCTGCGCACACACACGGCTATAAGTAGTCTGCTTTAACCGCATAATTACACAGTATTTTGGAGATCTGTGTTGCTGAATCTTTTGCAATTTGTTCAATTAATAATGGAGAAGTCAAAGTAGAAAGATGGAGTTGGGAAGCTTTGGCCTATAGCCACACAAACACATGGTGATTCCTTGTTTAAAATTCCCGGAGGTGAAGCTTTCCCAAGAATCAGAGCGGAAAAGCGAACACCAAATGTCAACCGGCAGTTTTCGGTGAGAAAATTGTGGTGAAAAGTTGCCACTTCAGCTGAGCTTGTGCCGTCCATACTTCCCTCAGACACTGGCCTCAAGACACCCGTGGACAAACCCCTCCGACTATCAGGTAATATTAAACTCACTAAAACACTAGCAACACAATACAAAGATAAGGGATTTCCCAGAATTATCTTAGTAAATGTTTCTAAAAACATCTGAATCTGTCCCAATGCAATCGCCCTTTTTTTTTAACTTGATTTTTTTTTTTTTCTAGCCCTTTGCTATCAATATCCTCAAACACAAATCTTTCATCCTTGCTCAAATTAATGGGGAAATGTGCCAGCGGGTGTATGGTGTAGCCAGGAGTCGTGGATGCATTGCATTCTGGGTAGGTGTTGTGTTGCGTTTGTGGTGTGTTGCAAGGCGGATGTTCTCCAGAAGTGTGTTTGTCATCGTTTAATGTGGGTTCGCGGAGTGTGGCGCGTATTGGTAGGAGTGTTTAAGTTGTTTTATATAACAACCATTAGTGTGATCTGTACGGCTGTGGAACAAGAGCCCTGGTTTACACACAGACGGCAGGGGAAGCGTCACTCGTGACGTCACAAATTTGACCCGGCATTAAAAGAAAGCATGCCCTTATTAATTCGGGGAGTGAGTTTTAGGCAGTAATTCAAGGCAGGCGCATATTACATGCCCGGTCGCTATTCAAGGAAATACGGTATACAAAGTATTTCAATGGTTGTTGGTATCGGTTTGAAAAAGTAACATTTATGACTTTTTAAAACGCCGCTGTACGCAGTGGTACACGGACGTAGGGAGTAGTGCAGACCGCCAATAAACCTTAAAGGCACTGCCTTCGCATGCCGGCCCAATAACATAATACCTATGGCTTTTTACACACACAAGTAAATGCAAAGCATACTTGGATAATAGCCATACAGGTTACACTGAGGGTGGCCGTATAAATAACTTTAACGCTGTTACAAATATGCGCCACACTGTGAACCCACACCAAACAAAAATGACAAACAATTTTTGGGAAAACATCCACACCGTAACAACATAAACACAACAGAACAAATACTCAGAACCCCTTGCAGCACTGACTCTTCCGAGACGCAATAATATACACCCCAGCTGCCTGCTCCCCCCACATCAACCACGCCCCCCCCCCCGACCCCACCCACCTCAACCTCCTCATGCTCTCTCAGGGAGAGAATGTCCCAAATTCCAAGCTGCTGTTTTGAGGCATGTTAAAAGAAATAATGCACTTTGTGACTGTGGAGAGGTGCAGCCGACGGGCCGACGGCGTGGCAGGGCATGCTGCAACTCTGCCCAAGATGGCGGCAAGGAGGCGGAGAGCGACGGAGCGACGCCGCCGCAATCTAATCAGGTGCGTGGCTCACACACCGGGAATCTATTAACATTTCTTCTGATAATGTATAAAAGGGGAGGAGGAGAGATCGAAGAGAAAGAGTTGGAGAGCCTGTAGGAGCAGATGAAGAAAACTCCGGGTCCGCTCTTTCAGCCGCAGTCGTCGTCGTCCTATACTATGGCACGCTCTCTGTCGCTCTTTGATCGCTCTTGCTGTTCATCTGCTCCTCCTTCTCCCCTTTTATACATTATCAGGAGAAATGTTAAAAGTTTCCCAGTGTGTGAGCCACGCACCTGAATTAGATTGTGGCAGCGTATCTCCCAGTGAAGTGAAGTGAATTATATTTATATAGCGCTTTTCTCTAGTGACTCAAAGCGCTTTACATCGTGAAACCCAATATCTAAGTTACATTTTAAACCAGTGAGGTTGGCACTGGGGGCAGGTGGGTAAAGTGTCCTGCCCAAGGACACAACGGCAGTGACTAGGATGGCAGAAGCGGGGATTGAACCTGCAACCCTCAAGTTACTGGCACGGCCACTCTACCAACCGAGCTATGCCTGCCCCCAAGCAGATGCATTCCTAAAGATAAAGTCAGCGAAATCACAAAGGTGAGTTTTGTTGATGTTGTTGACTTATGTGCTGATCAGACTTATTTGGTCGCGGCATGACTGCCAGCTAATCGATTGCTAACATGGTGTTTAGGCTAGCTGTATGTACATCTCCCAGCATGTCCCGCCTCTCCGCTCCGCGCATTCTCCGCCTCCTTGCCGCCATTTTGGGCTGGGCTGCAGCGTGCCCTGCCCCGCCGTCAGCCCGTCGGCTGCGCCTCTCCACAACGACATCAATAATAAAGATGGCAGTGCCATGTTGGCATTTTCTTCCATAACTTGAGTTGATTTATGTTGGAAAACTTTGTAACATTGTTTAATGAATCCAGCGGGGCATCACAACAAAATTAGGCATAATAATGTGTTCATTCCACGACTGTACATATCAGTATCGGTTGATATCGTAATCGGTAATTAAGAGTTGGACAATATCGGAATAACGGATATCGGCAAAAAAGCCATTATCGGTCATCTCTAATGGTAACGTTTTACCCAAAGAGCTTTGTGCGAGTCTGCCATTGTAGTCAATAAGGTCTTTCTTTTTCTCTATCCTCTTGTTGTGGGGCGGACTGGACCATGCATGCACCCTCCGCTGTTGCCATTTCAAATACAAGATATTGTATACAGTGGGGCAAAAAAGTATTTAGTCAGCCACCGATTGTGCAAGTTCTCCCACTTAAAATGATGACAGAGGTCTGTCATTTTCATCATAGGTACACTTCAACTGTGAGAGACAGAATGGGAAAAAAAATCCAGGAATTCACATTGTAGGAATTTTAAATAATTTATTTGTAAATTATGGTGGAAAATAAGTATTTGGTCAACCATTCAAAGCTCTCACTGATGGAAGGAGGTTTTGGCTCAAAATCTCACGATACATGGCCCCATTCATTCTTTCCTTAACACAGATCAATCGTCATGTCCCCTTAGCAGAAAAACAGCCCCAGAGCATGATGTTTCCACCCCCATGCTTCACAGTAGGTGTGGTGTTCTTGGGATGCAACTCAGTATTCTTCTTCCTCCAAACACGAACAGTTGAGTTTATGCCAAAATGGATACATGGATGATACAGCAGAGGATTGGGAGAATGTCATGTGGTCAGATTAAACCAAAATATAACTTTTTGGTATCGTGAAATTTTGAGCCAAAACCTCCTTCCATCAGTGAGAGCTTTGAATGCTTGACCAAATACTTATTTTTCACCATAATTTACAAATAAATTCTTTAAAATTCCTACAATTTGAATTCCTGGATTTTTTTTTTTACATTCTGTCTCTCACAGTTGAAGTGTACCAAGGATGAAAATTACAGACCTCTGTCATCATTTTAAGTCGGAGAACTTGCACAATTGGTGGCTGACTAAATACCTTTTTGCCCCACTGTACCTCCAACTTCTGTAGTTGCGGTGCACCCAATTATAAAGACTGACATCAAGAAATCTGGAAAGAGAAATGTCTTGTTTGTGAATTGTCATTTCACCATCCGGGTATTACGTGTCTGTCGGCCGGCAAACAAATATCACCTCATTACCTGTGTATATGTAGACATTGTACAGGTTTGAAATGGATTTACACCGCTTCATATATTGGTGTCCAGATGAGACATAGCCCATAATGGTTTACATGCCTGCAGAAAGAGAAACAAGTCAACATGATAAATGAGCACAGGATGACCTGGGAGTGTGTTCATATTGTCTCTACCTATTGAATGTGTGTCTCACGCGCATGTGTTTCTCTGCCACCGGTAGCCATCAGCGGGTGATCAGTGAACCAGATGCACATGATTTATGGAGTAAGAGAAGCAGCAGCAGCAGAAAGGCCTCCAATGTGTTAAACATTATTAGCCACAGATGCAGCAACGTTTGCGCCCAGCAGCGTGCTCGCTGACAACAGGACTGTGACGCTCCCTTTCATCCCCTACTGGGGCACAAGTCTTTACGTGATGAAGTTAGATGTTTCATCAGACTTCAAATAGCAGCTCACCCTGCGCTGACCTTCTAGGTTCAACGGTATCCTCAAGTTGGGTGTTTTCTTGCCAGATGTGTTGTGTTTCACGGAAATATGGCGCAATGCCCTTTAAGAATGATACAGCAGTTTGAAGGTTTTCTTTCCAAAAAAGTCTGACAAAGACCGAATCGAATGAATAAAAACATTCCGTAAGAAATAACGTAAATACAAACCCCGTTTCCATATGAGTTGAGAAATTGTGTTGGATGTAAATATAAACGGAATGCAATGATTTGCAAATCATTTTCAACCCATATTCAGTCTAATATGATACAAAGACAACATATACACGAAAGCCATTTATCAACAACATCCAGAAACGCCGCCGGCTTCTCTGGGCCCGAGATCATCTAAGATGGACTGATGCTAAGTGGAAAAGTGTTCTGTGGTCTGACGAGTCTACATTTCAAATTGTTTTTGGAAATATTCGATGTGGCGTCATCCGGACAGAAGGGGAAGCAAACCATCCAGACTGTTATCAACGTAAAGTTCAAAATCCAGCATCTGTGATAATATGGGGGTGCATTAGTGCCCAAGGTATGGGTAATTTACACATCTGTGAAGGCAAAATTAATGCTGAAAGGTACATACAGGTTTTTGAACACCATATGCTGCCATCTAAGCGCCGTCTTTTTCATGGACGCCCCTGCTTATTTCAGCAAGACAAACCGAGCCACAATCAGCACGTGTTCCAACAGCGTGGTTTCATTAAAAAAAAAAGTGCGGGTACTTTCCTGGCCCGCCTGCAGTCCAGACCTGTCTCCCAGCGCAAATGTGTGGCGCATTATGAAGCGTAAAATACGACAGCGGAGACTCCGGACTGTTGAACAACTGAAGCTTTACATAAAATACGAATGGGAAAGAATTCCACTTTCAACGCTTCAACATTTAGTTTCCTCAGTTCCCAAACGTTTATTGAGTGTTGTTAAAAGAAAAGGTGATGTAACACAGTGGTGAACATGCCCTTTCCCAACTACTTTGGCGCATGTTGCAGCCATGAAATTCCAAGTTAATTATTATTTGCAAAAAAAAAAAGTTTATGAGTTTGAACGTCAAATATATTGTCTTTGTAGTACATTCAATTGAATATGGGTTGAAACCGATTTGCAAATCATTGTATTCCGTTTGTTTTTACATCCAACAAAATTTCCCAACTCATATTGAAACAGGGTTTTTACAACAAGGGGTGAAACAATTCTTCAATGACAGGAGTAATTGTGTAATTGTCTTTGCCTCGAGCAGGTGTTAATTTAATGGTATAGCTAAAAGCATGACAACTTTTAATTTGGTCCAAAGTGCTTATGTCACCTACGCAGAGGAAGGTGCAGTGTTTAATTGAGCCGTAAATATATATACAAATTAGATTTGCTGCCCTTGGTCATAAACACATTCTAAATGAAAATGTAACTTGGCTTAACAACACACTTCATACACATCTGCTTTGTCAGGGATCCGTTCTTCCAATTTGACCACTTTTCATCTTTTTTGGCAAGTACAGCGAAAGAGGAGAGTGTTAATCGAATACAAGTGTTCACAAAAGACCAACTTATTTGCCACGCGAGAAAGAACGGATCGCCGCCTCCACAAAGCTAGGGAGTTTGCAAATGTGCATTAATGATAATCACCGAACTTTGCGTGCACTAAACCTCCAAACGTTTGGCTATCGTTCATAATCATTAACAAATACATGACGGTTGTATTTTTTTAATGCATTTTAACTTTTAAATAAACGTAAACTAAAGTCTGCTTACAGCGTAGTGAATGGAAGCTCCTCTATTTTGCCCATAAAATCCAATAAATAACCATCCAAAACCCGCCAACAATACTCCATTTTGTCACACCGCGGTGAAGGACGTCTTGTCTTGGTTTCTTTTGTCCTGTGAATTGCATGTTTTATTTTGAAAAGTAACTCCTCTTGTTTCAGATCACTTGCCCTTCCTCTTGTGTCATCAGTCTGACGTCATCCCTGACCCCTGATTGTTTCCACCTGGTACCCTCATGTGTCATATAAACCCACGCCTCCCCTTGTTCTGTGTCAGATTGTCTCAAGCTTTCGTGCCCGTCTTGCCTCCATGTCCATGTCCATGCCTTGCCGCGTCCCAAGTTTAGATTCCTGGATCCTGAATTCCCTCGTTTCTATTTTGAGTTTGACTTTCCTCCTCCTCAGTACAATGAATTTTGCTATTTATTTTTTTCAACCGAAGTGGTGAGTTATTTTTTTTTCCTAAAATTCATTCTGTCCTCAAATTATTGAGTGATTTTTTGTTAACCATTATTAGATTAAAAGTAAGTGTAGAAATGTTCATAGTCTTGTTTTCTTCCTCCTGTTGGAGTTAATAAGTTTCATAGCAGTTTGTCTTTGATTTTTTGTGTTTTCCTCCTTTTAGGAATGATTATTGGCTGTCCCCTTTTTTCTTGGAACCTTTTTCGCCGACAGTTTTTATTATTGGAGAAATTTTATTACTTGGAGGACTCTGGAGGTGAAAGCTCTGTCAAAATAAAAGCCTAACTAATTATCCCTTGTCTGCATCTCAGTTCAATCCTTCATCCGAGCCTGACACATTTACATTTTGTGATTTGAATATTAACCAAGCATTAGTGATACTATTATTATAAGCCTGCAGTTTACGTACCAGGCAGGCATTGGTGTGGAGGATGCTATCCTTTACCTGCTGCAACGAGCCCACTCACACCTGGATAAGGGAAATGGCACTGTGAGGATCCTGTTCCTGGACTTCTCGAGGGCCTTTAATACTATCCAGCCCCGCCTTCTCCAGGACAAGCTGGACAGACTGTGACTGGAACCCTGCCTGGTTGCCTGGATTTCGAACTACCTCACCGATAGGCCACAGTATGTCAGACTGAACGAAATCACGTCTGACACTGTGATCTGCATTACCGGAGCACCGCAGGGAACAGTCCTGGCCCCTCTTCTCTTCACCCTGTACACCGCTGACTTCTGCTACAACTCAGAGCTGTGTCACATCCAGAAGTACGCGGATGACACAGCCATCTTCGGGTGCATCAGGGACGGCATGTACGAGGAGTAGTTTCGGGGCCTGGTGAGGGACTTTGCTGTCTGGTGCCACAGGAACCTCCTGCAACTCAATCCGTCAAAGACCAAGGAGCTGGCCATTGACTTTGGGAGGTGGAGTCCAAGGTCACAACCTATTATGATCGAGGGAGTTGAGGTAAAGACCGTGGATTCTGTACAATAAGCTGGACTGGACTGTTCACACGGACCACTTGTACAGGAAAAGACAGAGGAGGCTGTACTTCCTGAGGAGGCTACTCTCCTTCAACATCTGTAAAAAAAACTCTTGTGGATGTACTAACAGTCTGTGGTTGGCAGTGTTCTGTACTAGATCGCAGTGTGCTGGGGGGGCAGTACATTTAAGAAGGACAGCTCCAGAGTGTAGAAACTGATCATGCAGGAAGGATCTACGATCGGAATAAAACTCACGGGAGAGGACTGTTGACAAACTAGTGAGCATCCTGGATGGTGCCGGTCACCCTCTGCATAGCGTTATCAGTAGTCATAGGAGCCTGTTCAGTGCTGGACTGCTTCATCCCAAGTGCAGGACTAGTAGACTAAAAAACTCCTTAGTCCCACACGCGGAGGGAGGTGGGGGCGGGGACTAAGGGGATGCGAAACAATAACAGTGCAATACTTTTTCATAACATGGTCACTACTGCCTAGTTTCTCTTGTTATATTTGTATTTTACTGTTACATTTTTATTGTCATTGTTGCTTTTTATTTTTATTCTTATTGTAATATTTTTCTATTTTATTACTATTTATACCCCCAGTACAGTACAGGCCAAAAGTTTTGACCTTCTCCTCATTCAATGCGTTTTCTTTATTTTCATGACTATTTACATTGTAGCTTGTCACTGAAGGCATCACAACTATGATTGAACACATATGGAGTTATGTACCTAACAAAAAAAGGTGAAATTAATGGAAAAAATGTTTTATATTCTAGTTTCTTCAAAATAGCCACCCTTTGCTCTGATTGCACACTCTTGGCATTCTCTCAATTAGCTTCAAGCCCACCTGTGAAGTGGAAACCATTTCAGGTGACTACCTCTTGAAGCTAATCGAGAGAATGCCCAGAGTGTGCGAAAAAGTAATCAGAGCAAAAGGGTTTGCTATTTTGAAGAAACTAGAATACAAAACATGTTTTCAGTTATTTAACTTTTGTTGTTAAGTACAAAATGCCACACGTGTTCATTCATAGTTTTGATGCCTTCAGTGACAATCTACAATGTAAATAGACATGAAAATGAAAAAAACACATTGAATGAGGAGCTGTGTCCAAACTTTTGACTTGTACTGTGTATGTATATATATATATATATATATATATCATATAATCTTCCTTTATATATATATATATATATATATATATATATATATATATATATATATATATATATATATATATATATATATATATATATATATACATATATATATATATATATATATATATATATATATATATATATACATGAATGTGAGTGTGAATGTTGTCTGTCTATCTGTGTTGGCCCTGCGATGAGGTTGCGACTTGTCCAGGGTGTACCCCGCCTTCCGCCCGATTGTAGCTGAGATAGGCGCCAGCGCCCCCCGCGACCCCGAAAGGGAATAAGCGGTAGAAAATGGATGGATGGATATATATAAATAAGTTATATATGTCTCATCTTCCTCAACTCATCATCCTATATTGATAAATCATATTTAAATACCGCTCTGCACAGGTGCTAAAAGACTTGTTACAAAACAGAAAATACAAGAAAAGTAATACTTTAATACACAAATGTGAAAAAACAAACATCATTATGGGATTAAACCTTCTCTTGGCCTTGTGATGGAATCACTAGGCTGCTGTTGTTTTTCAGGGCTAGAGGGTTGTAGCTGTCGTCAAATGACTTCGCTACACGGCACACAGAGGACAGCTTCAATAGTATCTGCCAGACTACAGATCCTGCTATGTAGACTAGAGAGTTTTCCAGCTGACCAGCAACCCGAGTGGGAAGTTAACTGTGGTCACACACAAAGGCCGAAATGTTGGCAAATGGAGATAGGTGTTTTTCTGCAGTTTCAGCAGAGGACATCTTTACTGCTAAAAGGGACATTGTGTTATCTTGGGCTGCCACACCGCCAGTGTCGCTTTGTGGGACACCACACAGAAACCATCAGACGGCGGAAGATGGTTTGGAACTGGTGTGCAGCTGCATTGTTGTTCCAGCCGCCTTACATTGAAAACAGAGACAATACAGAATTACACCCAGGACTTATAGACACTAATTGTTCCATAATGTATTATAGTTTAAACATCATCTACCCTACCTAATGCTTTGATTGAATTAAATATGAGCTCCGGAGGATGCTGGATGAACCTGGAGGTGAGCACATAGTGATGAACTTGGAGCAGTTCCGGAACCGCATGCAACTCTTTAGCAACGCCCTTGTGGCTCTCTAGAGCTTTTTCAAAAATGTATGAAAAATGGAAAAAGATGAGTGGGAAAAACATATTTTTTGTCTTAATATGATTTCTGTTGGAAAACAAACATGACACCAACCTCCCTAATTGTTATTAAGCACACTGTTTATATTAAACATGTTTCACTGATTCGAGTATTTGGCGAGCGCCGTTTTGTCCTACTAATTTTGAAGGTCCTTGAACTCACCGTAGTTTGTTTACATGTATAACTTTCTCCGACTTTCTAGGACGTGTTTTATGCCACTTCTTTTTCTGTCTCATTTTGTCCACCAAACTTTTAACATTGTGCACCTGATCTGAGGAGTCAGATGAGGTGGTTCCGGCATCTGGTCAAGATGCCACCCGAACGCCTCCTTAGGGAGGTGTTTAGGCCACGTCCTTCCGGTAGGAGGCCACGGGGAAGACCCAGTACAAGTTGGGAAGACTATGTCTCCCGGCTGGCCTGGGAACGCCTCTGGATCCCCCGGGAAGAGCTAGACGAAGAGGCTGGGTAGAGGGAAGTCTGGGCTTCCCTGCCTAGGCTGCTGCCCCCGCGACCCGACCTCGGATAAACGGAAGAAGATGGATGGATGGATGGATGGATGGATGGATAAATGCACAAAGTGAGTTTTGTTGATGTTATTGACTTGTGTGGAGTGTTATTCAGAAATATTTGGTCACTGCATGACTGCAAGCTAATCAATGCTAACATGCTATTTAGGCTAGCTAAAAATGTACAGATTGCATCATTATGCCTCATTTGTAGCTATATTTGAGCTCATTTAGTTTCCTTCAAGTCCTCTTAATTCAATGTATATCTTACGACACACTATTTGTAAGTAATATGGCTTTTAATTTTTTGCGGCTCCAGACAAATTTGTTTTTGGATTTTTGGTCCAATATGGCTCTTTTGACATTTTGAGTTGCCGAACCCTGAGTTACGTCATAGCGAAACACAAACCTCCAAAAAGCACCAAACAATGTTGTCAAAGCAGTTCAATGAATGTGTACCTGATGAACTGAACCTACAATTGTTTGGTGCCTGTCACAGAGAATACAAATGTGTTAAACAGCTACCAGGGCGGATTACTAATTAGTCTGCATCCATGTTTTTAGAAATGGGGTCGGTGTTTTATTTAGCCTATACTTTTAAAGGTAAAGTGACAAGTCCCGACGATAGTCACAATAGTGAAATTACCCTCTACACTTGACACATCAAACGAAATAGAACAGTAAACAACTTTGGAATAATCATCATTTCAGCAAACATGTTGTAATGACACTTGTTCCATGTGGGACTTAATACAAACATTTATTTAACAAAACTCATATCTTGATGCATATCTGAAGTAAAGCTGCAAAAAATGTTTTATGTAAATCAACAGCCAAATTGGCTTGATGACAAACAATTGTACAGCCAGATTTTCAGTTGTTGATGTAACAAGTAAAATGTAGATTAAGACATGACACCAATATTGCTATTGGTGAATCACATGTGAATCAATTATAAGTAAAATACATTTCCAGTCAATGTTACAACAATGATATTTGTTTTATAGCAGGAGTCACCAACCTTTTTAAAACCAAGAGCTACTTCTTCGCTACTGATTAATGAGAAGGGCCACCAGTTGATACACACTAAAATAAATTAACAGAAATAGCCAATTTGCTCAATTTACCTTTAATAAATAAATCTATACATATATATATATATGTATATATATATATATATATATATTAAAAAATTGATATCTCCGTCTCTCATTCCGTCGTGCATTTCTTTTCCTTTTACAGAAGTTTTTTTGCAGAGAATATATGATGAAAAAAAAACTCGATTGAACGTTTTAAAAGAGGAGAAAACAGGAAAAAAAATGCAAATTTAATTTGGAAACATAGTTTATCTTCAATTTCGACTCTTTAAAATTCAAAATTCAACTGAAAAAAATGAAGACAAAAACTAGCTATTTCAAATCTTTTTGAAAAAATCAAAAAAATAATTTATGGAACATCATTAGTCATTTGTCCTGATTACAATTAATTTTAGAATTTTGATGACATATTTTAAATAGGTTAAAATCCAATATGCACTTTGTTAGAATATATAACAAATTGGACCAAGCTATATTTCTGACAAAGACAAATCATTATTTCTTCCAGATTTTCCAAAACAAAAAATTTAAAAGAAATTCAAAAGAATTAGAAATAAGATTAAATGTGATTCTAAAGATTTTGTAGATTTGCCAGAATATCTTTTTTTAATTTTAATCATAATAAGTTTGAAGAAATATTTCACAAATATTCTTCGTCGAAAAAACAGAAGCTAAAATGAAGAATTAAATACAAATGTATTTATTATACTTTACAATAAAAAAAAAAAATACTTGAACATTGATTTAAATTGTCAGGAAAGAAGACGAAGGAATTTAAAAGGTAAAAAGGTATATGTGTTTGAAAATCCTAAAATCATTCTTAAGGTTGTATTTTTTCTATAAAATTGTCTTTCTGAAAGTTATAAGAAGCAAAGCAAAAAAATAAATGCATTTATTTAAACAAGTGAAGACCAAATCTTTAAAATATTTTCTTGGTTTTTCAAATTCTATTTGAGTATTGTCTCTCTTAGAATTAAAAATGTCGAGAAAAGCGAGACCAGCTTGCTCGTAAATAAATAAAATTTAAAAAATAGAGGCAGCTCACTGGTAAGTGCTGCTATTTGAGCTATTTTTAGAACAGACCAGCGGGCTACTCATCTGGTCCTTACGGGCTACCTGGTGCCCACAGGCACCGCGTTGGTGACCCCTGTTTTATAGCATTATTGTGTCTGTTGTAATCTAAGTTAAGCAAAATGACTAATAAAGTCTCAGTTCATATCCGGAACACTAGCACTAAACATACAGTAGCTAAGTAAGCTAGCTGCAGGAGCTGGCAACAATTTTGCTGGTGGGCATAAATATTCACCAAAATATAACCATCTGTTTCCACCGTCCGCCGATTTGTGCAAGGATACGCAGCACATTACTCTGCCATCGTGTTCTTCCTTGTTCTTTCTGCTGCTCAGAGGAGTAGGAGACCGGTTCAAGATGGATGCCAAAATTTCCTGCGCCACAGCACCAAGAGTGTTATCTATTCTTGTTTGATAAGTATAGTGTCTGCACTATGATTATTCTTCTTTACACTTAGCGAGAGATTTAGCGCTAACAAATATTTAAGATGTAAGTTTAGATTTAAGATTTTAGGTATCGATTTATGATTTAGGTTTAACATTCAGGTTTAGAATCAAAATTTAGATTTAGATTCCACATTTTGAGCTCACATTTAGATTTAGATTCAACATTTATTTTTATTTTTAATGTATATATATATATATATTTTATTAATTTTTTATTGTCATTTTTAAATTATTATTTATATTTAAGAATGGGTTTGGATTTAACATATATCTAGGTTTAACATTTAGACATAATATTTAGAGTCAACTTTTAATTTGAAATCAGGCACTATGGTATATGAAGAGTGAAGGTGCTTTATTTGGTATAAAAATACATGTATTTTATATAATAGGAGACCGATTAGAGATGGATGCCAAAATTTCCTGCGCCACAGCCTCAAGTGTGGCATCTATTCAAGTATGATAAGTATAGTGTCTGCACTGAGGCAGATATGTGGGGGTGGCTTTGCAGGTGAGAGGCGTTGGATTGGTGGAACATTGACACTATATTTATTAATCTTTACTCTTGGCCAGAGATTTAGCGCTAACAAATATTCCAGATTTAAGTTTAGATTTAAGTTTAATATTTAGGTCTAAAATCAACATTTAGATTTAGATTTCACATTTCGCACTCACATTTAGATTTAACATTTAAGTTTAGATTCAACATTTAACATTTAGTGCTGACATTTAGATTTATATTTAACATTTAAATTTATTCTAAACATATATATATATATATATATATATATATATATATATATATATATATATATATATATATATACATATGTATATATATATTTTTAATTATTTTTTTTTATTATTTATATTTAAGATATAAGTTTAGATTTAACATACTGTATATTTATGTTTAACATTTAGATATAATATTTAGAGTCAACTTTTTATTTTAAATCAGGCCCTATGGTATATGAAGAGTGAAGGTGATTTATTTGGTATAATAAATACTTTATATAGTAGGAGACCGCTTCAAGATGGATGCCAAAATTTCCTGTGCCACAGCCCCAGGTGTGGCATCTATTCAGTATGATAAGTATAGTCTCTTCACTGAAGAGAAATGTGGGCGTGGCTTTGCAGGTGAGAGGCGTCGGATTGGTAGAATATTGACTCTATAATTATTCATCTTTACACTTGAGAGATTTAGCGCTAACAAATATTCAAGATTTAGGTATCTGTTTAAGATTTAGGTTTAACATTCAGCTTTAAGAATCAACATTTAGATTTAGATTCCACATTTTGCGTTCCCATTTACTTGTAACATTTATGTTTTGATTCAGCACCCAACATTTAGTGCTAACATTTAGATTTAGATTTAACATATGTATGTATATATATATGTATATATATATATATATATATATATATATATATATATATATATATATATATATATATATATATATATATATATATCCATCCATCCATCCATTTACTACCGCTTATTCCCTTTTGGGGTATATATATATATATATATATATATATATATATATATATATATATGTATATATATATATATATATATATATATATATATATATATATATATATATATATATGTATATATATATATATATGTTTATATATATTTTTTTTAATTTATATTTAAGATTTAGGTTTAGCTCTAACATATAGGATTTAGGTTTAACATTTAGATGTAATATTTAGAATCAACTTTTTAATTTGAACCTAAATGAGATTTCAATGAGCTAAATCTGAGAAATGTATCTGCCAGAAAAGTGTGACTGATCTTTTACATTCATAGCTGACGGCCTTATTTAAATGAGGATTTTGCGTGTACTATGCAAGGAAGGCATCACCACGGAGACACCCTCATTTAATGCACATTCATGTTATTACGCTCTGCTATGTTTTGAAACATACAGGAGACATGTATTACTGTTCATGGGCATTTAAGAAGCAGTCGTGCAGTGCATCGACAATGAAACCCTTTTTTTTTTTTACCGCGAGATGCAAATAAATAAGATGCAAAAAACGCATATTAAAAGATGTTTTAAAATAATAAATATTTTAATAACATATATTCTATGTGAAAAAACAAAAAACTATCATTAAAGGAAAATAAAACAAAAACGCTTCAATTGAATTTGTTTTAATTAGCCCATTAAGACCGCTAGCAGCTATAAAATTATAAAATGTTGCTGAATAGACGTTGTGTCTAATATCAAGTTTGCAAGTGTTTTAATACACACAAACCTTTAGCAAATCAGGCCCTATGGTATATGAAGAGTGAAGGTGCTTTATTTGGTATAATAAATACTTTATATAGTAATGTGGAAAAAATGGATGGGTGTAGGTGGGACACCACAGGGTTGTTTTCCTAAGTGGTTTTGTATTAAAAAAAGATGAGTGTGAAATTATGTCATTTTTGGATGTCTTGGCAGGATAAATAGATGGCTGAGTGAAGGGACGTTGAGAAGCCTGACAGTTAACCCTGAGGGTTAAAACACATTCATCAGGTCTGGTGACAGTCTCTGAGAGGCGACACTGTGATAGCGCCCACCCTGCAGTCCTAAATGTCCTGAGAGTGTGTGGCTCGGATCAACCCCGTAATGTGAAGAAGCTATTTCAGTGATGCCAAAATACAATTCCACCTCGGGCCACATTTTGGCCCCACCTATGATGTCGATTAAATTTTCCCCCATGGAAAGTCCAAACATTATAGGTTAAAAAACTGATTAGTTTGCCTGTGTATTATTGCGCAGAATGTATTACCTTCAAAAATATTCCTACACTTTGGTGACTCGGTTTGTGTACTTTTTTTTTTTTTTTTTTAACTCTGTACAAAGTAAATGATCAATCATGGGGCCAAAAAGTTGCAAGGTCTAGCACTTTGATAGAAAAACACCGTTGAATTTAGGTATGGCTGTCTTCGACAACAATAATGTCAAGTGATTATTTCATTAAATCCGATTCATCAGACTCTATAGTTGTGATTAATCTTAATTGTTCATGGATTGGTATTTGCTCGCTTAAGTAAAATTTACTTAAGAAAATACCCCAATATTTGGATACAAATGCAATTTTGTAGTCAGAATGTCAGGAGGAACATTTTTAAATGTTTTACTTAACTGCAAGTCATTAGTTTGCTCAAAACTTGGTGACAGTAAGTATAGTATGAATTAAGTGCACATTTTTTCAAGTCTATCCATCCATTCATTTTCTACCGCCTGTCCCTTTCGGGGTCCCGGCGGATGCTGGAGCCTATCTCAGCTGCATTCGGGTGGATGGCGGGGTACACCCTGGACAAGTCGCCATTTTTTAAGTATTTGCAATAATGAAGCAAACAAGGTAAAGTTACTACGGCAGCACGGTGGAGGAGGGGTTAGTGCATCTGCCTTACAATACGAAGGTCCTGAGTAGTCCTGGGTTCTGTTGTGTTTGGACCCGGTCTTCTTCCGGTCACCCCCCAGATTCGTTGGATGACACATAAGCTGGTTATAAATGAATCCCAGGCAGAGTTGCTCATTTTGATATTTTATTACCAAAGCTTTGGGAGACCAATCTAGATACAACAACCTTTCAATCGCATTCCCCAAATTGATCTGACTCTACTACGGAAGTTTTCCCCTCTTACTTTCTCTCACCCGCCCCCCTTCTTCTCCTCTCCCCCTCCTCCTAGCCTGGGACAGTTGAGATAAAAAGAGTGTTATGACTTCTCGCTACATTCCAACTTTCAAGGCCTATGCGTGGCCCATACTTAGCTATTCTAAAATATGACTAGGATTTAAAAATAAATCTATCTCCATCAGTTCAATCCCGGGCTCGGGATCTTTCTGTTCTCCCCGTGACTGCGTGGGTTCCCTCTGGGTACTCAGGCTTCCTCCCACTTCCAAAAACATTCACCTGGGGATAGGTTGATTGGCAACACTAAATTGGCCCTAGTGTGTGAATGTGAGTGTGAATGTTGTCATTCTATCTGTGTTTGTCCTGTGATGAGGTGGCGACTTTCCCAGGGTGTACACCGCCTTCCGCTCGAATCCGCCTGATATAGGCTCCAGCGCCCCCTCCACGACCCTAAAAGGGACAAGTTGTAGAAAACGGTGGATAGATGGATGGTAAAGTTACTAATCGATAATGTATTAAACTCTCATATACAACTTAACACAGTCCACCATTTATATCTTCATTTTCTCTTCTTTAGTTTAACCAGTTGTTGAAACAAACTGGAGAATCAGCACCTCCAAGTCCAAGTCCATGGTTCTTGCCCGGAAAAGGGTGGAGTGCCATTTCCGGGTTGGGGAGGAGACCCTGCCCCAAGTGGAGGAGTTCAAGTACCTAGGAGTCTTGTTCACGAGTGGGGGAAGAGTGGATCGTGAGATCGACAGGCGGATCGGTGCGGCGTCTTCAGTAATGCGGACGTTGTATCGATCCGTTGTGGTGAAGAAAGAGCTGAGCCGGAAGGCAAAGCTCTCAATTTTACCGGTCGATCTACGTTCCCATCCTCACCTATGGTCATGAGCTTTGGGTCATGACCGAAAGGATAAGATCACGTGTACAAGCGGCCGAAATTAGTTTCCTCCGCTGGGTGGCGGGGCTCTCCCTTAGAGATAGGGTGAGAAGCTCTGTCATCCGGGAGGAACTCAAAGTAAAGCCGCTGCTCCTCCACATCGAGAGAAGCCAGATGAGGTGGCTCGGGCATCTAGTCAGGATGCCACCCAAATGCCTCCCTATGGAGGTGTTTAGGGCACGTCCAACCGGTAGGAGGCCACGGGGAAGACCCAGGACACGTTGGGAAGACTATGTCTCCCGGCTGGTCTGGGAACGCCTTGGGGTCCCCCGGGAAGAGTTAGACGAAGTGGCATTGGAGAGGGAAGTCAGGGCATCCCTGCTTAGGCTGCTGCCCCCGCGACCTGACCTCAGATAAGCGGAAGATGATGGATGGATGGATGGATGAAACAAACACTTGTTTACCTCTTCTGATGACAATGCTGATTTCTTTTTCTTTTTTTTTTTTTTTGGTACAATGCGACCCCAGCTTGTTGTGATTACTCACAGACGTCCAACAGTCTCCGAGGAGCAAAATAAATTCAGATTCAGCCAGCAGATGCAACTTGATGCTCTTGTTTGTGTAGTGCGGTCGGCTCAGCATTGCTGTAATTGTGCCTCTCCAAAGTATTGTACAACAGATCAGCTGCAGGGATATGAAATGACATATTCTTGCAGGACTTGGTGGTCTTCACAGATGTTAGATGGTTTACATGCAGTGGCTTTCTGTTTAGCAAAGTCACATTTAACTTAACTGTGGTACTTTTGTTGACAACAATAATGCAGGTAAACTGCCAGCGGAGCAATCTCCTCTGCTTGTTGGCGATGTATGCTATCGGCGACGTTCTCGAGTACGTGTTTAGCTTTGAAATGGTATTTTAAACTTGATGTGCGCCAATGATAAGAACGTCACTTCAGTTTTAAGTTGAAACTTGAAGTGAAATTGGCTGCTTCTCATGGTGATCATGGACCAGATTAAAGGCCTACTGAAATGAGATTTTCTTATTTAAACGGGGATAGCAGGTCCATTCTATGTGTCATACTTGATCATTTGGCGATATTGCCATATTTTTGCTGAACGGATTTAGTAGAGAACATTAACAATAAAGTTCGCAACTTTTGGTTGCTAATAAAAAAGCCTTGCCTTTACCGGAAGTCGCAGACGATGGGCGCGTTACGTCACTGGTTGTAGGGCTCCTCACATCTGAACATTGTTTACAATCTGAGCCACCAGCAGTAAGAGCAATTCGGACCGAGAAAGCGACAATTTCCCCGTTAATTTGAGCGAGGATGAAAGATTTGTGGATGAGGATATTGATAGGGAAGGACTAGAAAAAAAAACAGGCGAGGGCAAGTGAGAGCGATTCAGATGTTTTTAGACCCCTGACGTAGAGCATTGTAACATGTTAATATCCCTCCAAACCTTACCAGCATCAACGGTTGGAATTGGGGGTTAAATCACCAAAAGCGATTCCTGCCCACTGCTCCCCTCGCCTCCCATGGGTTGATCACGGGTGATGGGTCAAATGCAGAGAATATTTTCGCCACACCTAGTGTATGTGTGACAATCATTGGTACTTTAACTTTATAAAGATGTCGTCAAATGACCAGGCATGTACTAATGGTGTGAGAATGGGCAACACCACAAAGCAGTCTTTTAAAGCAGTTTTTAGATGCAACATCTAAATCCTCACAGTGTCAGAAAATAAATATAGAGAACAGGATTAAAGCACCAGCAAATACTTGAGTGAGTAAGGTGGAGAATTGAAGAGCGCTAATGCTGACTGACATGGACGGGTTGCAGTGGAAGGAGGAAAGAAAAGACAAAACGTAGACATTGTGTCTGCGTGAGCACTGAGAGACGCAGACGGACAGAGACGTCAAGGCAGATAAACGCTCAGACTGAGCTGACAGGTGTAATTGGAACCTAAATAGTTGACAGGCTCATTCCGAGTCTGTGTTACATCCCGGGATGGACACCACTGTCAGTTTGTACCAGCGGGAGGGCTATACAATTAATCACGATTACGACTTTGACTGCCGTGAATATATAAGAGTGATGGTAAATATTAACATTAAAAAAGCAGGCTCGGCTGCATATCAAATCAAGCACTTTCCCAGACGGCAGGAGGCGGCGGCTGCTTGTCTTACAGAGGAAGTGCGCTTTTTTTTAAATTTTAGGATCGTTTAGGACAGGGGTGTCAAACTCAAATACAGAGTGGGCCAAAATTTAAAACTGAACAAAGCCACGGGCCAAGGTTGAACAAATTAACCTTTTAATAGGGACCCAAACAAGTTTTGCAGTAAATATTGAACAAGCAAGGCTTGTATAACTTTATAGTGACATGCAAAATCCAGTTTTAAATAATGATAATAAAAACATATCAATGGCATATCAAATAAAATTTAAATCAAAATTCAATGCCCCTTTTCTATTTGCAGCCTTCTGAGGTAAATATCAAAATAAACTTTTTCCACAGGCTAATAATAAATTTGAAAATAAAATAATAATGAATGAATCAAACATTCAAGCTTTGAAGTAGCAAGAGAAAGTGCATGATTAAAACGTTAATTATTGCTCAGTTTGCTACACTGATTTGCTTTAAGAACAAGCAACGCTTATACAACTTAATAGTGCAAAATCAACTTTCAAAAAACAAAACAAAAAAAAAATCAATGGGTTCTGGGTGTTTATTCTGTTGTGTTTATGTTGTGTTACGGTGCGGTTGTTCTCCCGAAATCTGTTTGTCATTTTTGTTTGGTGTGGGTTCACAGTGCGGCACATATTTGTAACAGTTAAAGTTGTTTATACGGCCACCCTCAGTGTAACCTTTGTTGTTGACTCAGAATGCCTTGCATTCACTTATGTGTGTGTACAAGCCGCTTGTATTATGTGACTTGGCCGGCAAGCTGCTTGTATGGAGTGAAAGTGGACATGACTGCAAGTTATGGAGAACGTTTAAGGCAGTGCCTTTAAGGCACGCCCCCAATATTGTTATCCAGGTGGAAATCGGGAAGAATTCGGGAGAATGGTTTCCCTGGGGAGATATTCGGGAGGGGCACCGAACTTCGGGAGTCTCCCGGGAAAATCGGGAGGGTTGGCAAGTATAAGTATTAAGAATGCGATGTTAACCGGCGGGCCAGCTGTAATGTTAATCTGATATTGCCTCAAGGGCCAAATGAAATCAGACGGCGGGCCAAATTTGTCCCGCAGGCCAGAGTATACGCCCATGGTTTAGGATCATCATAAAAGACAAGACGACGGATGTATTTTTTTGATGCATTCTAAATATGAAATAAATAGAGACTACGGGAGCCGTACTGTTCTGTCTATAAAGCCCCTAAAAACCATCCAAACACCTCCATTATTTACAGTCGTGTCGTAGTCAAAAGTTTGTAAAGAACATAATGCCATGGCTGTCTTGAGTTTCCAATAATTTCTACAACTCTTATTTTTTTTGTGATAGAGTGATTGGAGCAAATCCTTGTTTGTCACAAAAAATATTCACAGAACTTCCCTCCCGAAGGTCTTATCTTTGTCCATGTTGATCCGACTCCGCTTGGAGTCCATGCTAATCCGACTCCGCTACGGATGGTTTTCTGTGGACGGGACTCTCGCTGCTGTCTTGGGTCCGCTTTGAACTGGAGCCACTATGGATTGAACTTTCACAGTATCATGTTAGACCCGCTCGACATCCATTGCTTTCGGTCCCCTAGAGGGGGGGGGGGGGGGGGGGGGGTTGCCCACATATGAGGTCCTCTCCAAGGTTCTCATAATCATCATTGTCACTGGCGTCCCACTGGGTGTGAGTTCTCCTTCCCCACTGGGTGTGAGTTTTCCTTGCCCTTATGTGGGTTCTTCCGAGGATGTCGTAGTCGTAGTGGTTTGTACAGTCTTTTGAGACATTTGTGATTTAGGGCTATATTAATAAACATTGATTGATTGATTGATTGATTGAAATAAAAATGTAGCTGTTTGGCCACAATACCCCGCGATATGTTTGGAGGAGAAAAGGTGAGGCCTTTAATCCCAAGAAAGCCATGCCTACCGTCAAGCATGGTGGTTGTGGTATTATGCTCTGGGCCTGTTTTGCTGCCAATGGAACTGGGGCTTTACAGAGAGTAAATGGGACAACTTAGAATCACCAGCCAGGATGTTGGGTCTTGGGTGCAGTTGGGTGTTCCAACAGGGCAATAACCCCAAACACACGTCAAAAGTGGTAAAGGAATGGCAAAATCAGGCTAAAATTACGATTTTTAAATAGCCTTCCTTAAAGTCCTGACTTAAACGTGTGGATAATGCTGAAGAAACAAATCCATGTCAGAAAACCAACAAATTTAGCTGAACGGCACCAATTTTTCCAAGAGCAGTGGTTAAAAATTCAACCAGAAGCTTGCCAAAAGTTACCAAAAGCGCCTTATTGCAGTGAAACTTGCCAAGGGACCAAATATTAACATTACTATATGTATACTTTTGACCCAGCAGATTTGGTCACATTTTCAGTAGACCCATAAGAAATTCATATGACAACCAAACTTCATGAATGTTTTTTGTGAGCAACAAGTATGTGCTCCAATCACTCCATCACAAAAAAGTAAGAGTTGCAAAAATAATTGGAAACTCAAGACAGCCGTGACATTATGTCCTTTACAAGTGTATATAAACTTTTGACCACGACTATGTTACTTAGCAACAGGCAAATTTATTATAACATTTAATATTTTTTGCATCGTGCTCATTTCAAGCATACACGCCCACAAATTTCCGTAACACATAATTTATTCATAACACATAAGGTTTTTTTTTCTTTGGTTTCAGTCTGGAGCCCCTCTCCAGGGGCCCAGACTTAGGCCCTGTTTACACTGGTTATTAAGGGTAAATCCCACCTGACCTTATCCTTGTCCACACACACACACACAATGGTCGTTGAAGACCCCCTCCCGCCCTCCGTCAGCCAGCGTAACGCGACCTTATACGCATGCGAGGAAAATGCACACGTCATAGTCACCTCCAGTGTTGCTTTGTATGCAAGTTCCTAAATTTAAATTATCTGAACAATATCCAGTGTTGTGGTATTTCAATTAACTGGACTCCAGTGTGCTGTGGGGCTCTATTGTAGTGAATCACACCTGAGCCATCACAAATCAATCAAATCTTTATTGCACACGAAAGTGCACAATGTGAAAAAGAACATTTCACAAAAATCAATGTAGGGATCTAGATATCTGGTCAGGACACTCACTTTCATTGTCCATTCGTTTTTGGTGACTTTATATACTCTGGACCTAGACGTTGAGTCCGCGACATACATGGCGGACAATAACTGATACAGTCTGCTTTGCCAGTCCAAAAGCATGGGCTGGTGTCCGTAGTTAGTCTTCCCTCGACGGCCAGGTAATACAAATCCCGTTTCCATATAAGTTAGGGAAATGTGTTAGATGTAAATATAAACAGAATACAATGATTTGCAAATCCTTGTCAATCCTTATTCAATTGAATGCACTACAAAGACAATATATTTAATGTTCAATTTCATAAACTTTAATTTTAATTTTTTTTTGAAAATAATAATTAACTTATAATTTCATGGCTGCAACACGTGTCAAAGTAGTTGGTAAAGGGCATGTTCACCACTGTGTTACATCACCTTTTCTTTTAACAACACTCAATAAACGTTTGGGAACTGAAGAAACTAATTGTTGAAGCTTTGAAAGTGGAATTCAGCATTAATGGTGCCTTCACAGATATGTAAGTTACCAATGCCTTGGGCACTAATGCACCCCCATACCATCAAAGATGCTGGCTTTTGAACTTTGCGTCGATAACAGTCTGGATGGTTCGTTTCCCCTTTGGTCCGGATGACACGATGTCGAATATTTCCAAAAACAATTTGAAATGTGGACTCATCAGACCACAGAACACTTCTCCACTTTGCATCAATCCATCTTAGATGATCTCGGGCCCAGAGAAGGCGGCGGCATTTCTGGATGTTGTTGATAAATGGCTTTCACTTTGCATAGTAGAGCTTTAACTTGCACTTACAGATGTAGCGACCGTCAAGGAAGGACATAGCGGCAGCACGTTTCGACTTCTGTATTTTTCAATAAAGACTGCTTTTCAGCTGCTCCGTCTGCCGCTCGCTCTTCCACTTGCCTTTCTGCTTCGGGCGTCTTTGCCTCTCTTGCGCTCTCAGCCTCTCTCCGCGTCAGCTTCCCTCTGGCTCCTTCCCCTCTCTCTGCCTCTCTCCCCGACTTTCACGGCTGTCGCCCTTTTATACAGTGCGAGAGGATTACTCAATTTCCCCCTTGATTGCGGCATCGCTCCCAGTGCGCCCCGCCTCGCCGCTCGCTCGCCGTCCACGCCTCCTCGCTGCCATCTTGGGCTTGGCTACGGTATGTTAAAGTTAAAGTTAAAGTATCAATGATTGTCACACACACACTAGGTGTGGTGAAATTTGTGGAATCATTTATGGTGATTTAACCCCCAATTCCAACCCTTGATGCTGAGTGCCAAGCAGGGAGGTAATGGGTCCCTTTTTTATAGTCTTTGGTATGACTCGGCCAGGGTTTGAACTCCCAACCTACCGATCTCAGGGCGGACACTCTAACCACTGGGCCACTGAGTATGTGTGCCCTGCCTTGCTGTCGGACTGCCGGCCACGCCTCCTCGCCGCCATCTTGGGCTGGGCTACGGTGTGCCCTGCCTCGCTGTCGGACTGCAGACCACGCCTCTCCACACTCACCTTATTTGTAAGGGGCGCTGGAAGTTGGCAGACCCATCAGCGATCATGTTCTGTTTCCCTGTTGTCCGATCTTTAATGGCATTGTGCTGAAAATCTTAATTCCCCCTCTGGGATTATTAAAGTTTTTCTGATTGTGATTCTAATGACATCTACTATATTGGAGTTTTTTTCACCAAAAAAAAACAACCATAAAAGTTGACCAAAAATCAAGCAGTATGATGTTAGCATTTGTCTCTTTATTGTACCAAAATGAACCACACCGTGACCTTAAAACGGAGAAAAGTACCAAACCGTTATTTATAAAATGAAATTGGACACACGGGCCTGAGACGCTTTGACCTTTCTGTTCCGCCTGAACCTAACTCTGCGTACGAGCCTGACTGAATGTTTGAGCAACTGCAGCATTTACTTTAAAGCCCCCGGCTGGATAATATCACATTTTAATGTAATCTATATAAAAAAAAAAATAGTGATAGAAGTGCGAACAAGTCGCACATTTGTTAGCATACTGTGGGTGTATGGAAGGTGGCAAGTTGTTAGCGTTCAGTTCGGAGAGGTACAGGAGGTTGGCTATTGCCATGGAAACTGGGGTAACACGTTTGCGTCCACACACAAACACATACACACACACACACACACACACACACACACACACACACACACACACACACACACACACACTAAGTATTCAGAAAGCTGACAAGGAGACGCTGAATCTGGTAATATCAGGATGCCAGAGGAACAGATGGTTTGAAGACGGCAAAGCTTCGTTTCGTTGATCTCCCTGCGGATTTTTTCCTTTTTCATTTTTTTTTTTTTTACATCTCTATCACCTGTCAGTGTGAGGCCATACATGATGCTAACTAATCATGGAGGAAAACAGCCAGGATGTATGTGTTGGTAATGAAAAGTTATTATTACTGCTATTATTTATTGGCCAATATTCAACATACATGAACAAACTCCGTTTCCGTATGAGTTGGGAAATTGTGTTAGATGTAAATATAAACGGAATACAATTATTTGCAAATCCTTTTCAACCCGTATTGAATTGAATGCACTACAAAGACAAGATATTTAATGTTCAAACTGATAAACATTTTTTTTTTGTGAAAATAATGTAGTGGACTCTCCTATTTCTGGGGCTGAGGTCGCTGAGGTAGTTAAAAAGCTCCTCGGCGGCAAGGCCCCGGGGGTGGATGAGATCCGCCCGGAGTTCCTTAAGGCCCTGGATGCTGTGGGGCTGTCTTGGTTGACAAGACTTTGCAGCATCGCGTGGACATCGGGGGCGGTTCCTCTGGATTGGCAGACCGGGGTGGTGGTCCCTCTCTTTAAGAAGGGGGACCGGAGGGTGTGTTCCAACTATCGTGGGATCACACTCCTCAGCCTTTCCGGTAAGGTTTATTCAGGTGTACTCGAGAGGAGGCTTCGCCGGATAGTCGAACCTCGGATTCAGGAGGAACAGTGTGGTTTTCGTCCTGGTCGAGGAACTGTGGACCAGCTCTATACTCTCGGCAGGGTTCTTGAGGGTGCATGGCAGTTTGCCCAACCAGTTCACATGTGCTTTGTGGACTTGGAGAAGGCATTCGACCGTGTCCCTCGGGAAGTCCTGTGGGGAGTGCTCAGAGAGTATGGGGTATCGGACTGTCTTATTGTGGCAGTCCGCTCCCTGTATGATCAGTGTCAGAGCTTGGTCCGCATTGCTGGCAGTAAGTCGGACACGTTTCCAGTGAGGGTTGGACTCCGCCAAGGCTGTCCTTTGTCACCGATTCTGTTCATAACTTTTATGGACAGAATTTCTAGGCGCAGCCAAGGCGTTGAGGGGTTCCGGTTTGGTGGCCACGGGATTAGGTCTCTGCTTTTTGCAGATGACGTAGTCCTGATGGCTTCATCTGGCCGGGATCTTCAGCTCTCACTGGATCGGTTCGCAGCCGAGTGTGAAGCGACCGGAATGAGAATCAGCACCTCCAAGTCCGAGTCCATGGTTCTCGCCCGGAAAAGGGTGGAGTGCCATCTCCGGGTTGGGGAGGAGACCCTGCCCCAAGTGGAGGAGTTCAAGTACCTATGAGTCTTGTTCACGAGTGAGGGAAGAGTGGATCGTGAGATCGACAGGCGGATCGGTGCGGCGTCTTCAGTAATGCGGACGTTGTATCGATCCGTTGTGGTGAAGAAGGAGCTGAACCGGAAGGCAAAGCTCTCAATTTACCGGTCGATCTACATTCCCATCCTCACCTATGGTCATGAGCTTTGGGTCATGACCGAAAGGATAAGATCACGGGTACAAGCGGCCGAAATGAGTTTCCTCCGCCGGGTGGCGGGGCTCTCCCTTAGAGATAGGGTGAGAAGCTCTGCCATCCGGGAGGAGCTCAACGTAAAGCCGCTGCTCCTCCACATCGAGAGGAGCCAGATGAAGTGGTTCGGGCATCTGGTCAGGATACCACCCGAACGCCTCCCTAGGGATGTGTTTAGGGCACGTCCAGCTGGTAGGAGGCCACGGGGAAGACCCAGGACACGTTGGGAAGACTGTGTCTCCCGGCTGGCCTGGGAACGCCTCGGGATCCCCCGGGAAAAGCTAGACGAAGTGGCTGGAGATAGGGAAGTCCGGGCTTCCCTGCTTAGGCTGCTGCCCCCGCGACCCGACCTCGGATAAGCGGAAGATGATGGATGGATGGATGGATGGAAAATAATAATTAACTTAGAATTTCATGGCTGCAACACGTGCCAAAGTAGTTGGGAAAGGGCATGTTCACTACTGTGTTACATCACTTTTTCTTTTAACAACACTCAATAAACGTTTGAGAACTGAGGAAACTAATTGTTGAAGCTTCAAAAGTGGAATTCTTTCCCATTCTTGTTTTATGTAGAGCTTAAATTGTTCAACAGTCCAGGGTCTGGTTGTCGTATTTTACGCTTGATAATGCGCCACACATTTTCGATGGGAGACAGGTCTGTACTGCAGGGAGGCCAGGAAAGTACCCGCACTCTTTTACTACGATGGGTTGGATGGGTTTCCAAATACATTTGGCAATATAGTGTATACAGTACGTTGTGAAATTACTTATTTACATATAAATATTTTGTAAATGTTTATCTACATACCTTAAATGTTTCCAAATGGTACCTGTAATGCGGCAGTAAAACGGCTGATTAAACAAAACAGAAGTCGTCATCATGGACCTACTAACTGCGGAAGCTAGCTCTCCAATCAGCTAAACAGACTCAACAACCCCAAAATGACGTTTTAGTGAATTTACTGAGGAATTTGTGAAACTGAAACTATTTAAAAATAATGCTTGTGTAAGTTAATAAAACTAACCCTGACACTCGTGAACATGTTAGCATATTAGCCAATGCTAATGATGCCAGCTTGATGACATTACTATAGCGCATGCAGAAATATGCATGAAATCACTCCTACAGACATCTTACATGGAACGATTTAATAAGTATTAATGGGTTAAAATGGTTTATATTGGATAGCCCTTTTCTACCTTCAAGGTACTCAAAGCGCTTTGACGCTATTAGCACATTCACCTATTCACACACACAGAGCAGTTTTGACTTTCTTTGCTATTTTCCTGCTTTTTGGATAAATTCCTCATGCTCCAAGTATGTTTTTACTTTCGGTTTGATTCCTTTTTTTGGCTGCAGCTTCATTTCCTGCCAGCAGACCTGTTTTCCTAGAGCGGGGGTCGGCAACCCGCGGCTCTTTTAGCGCCGCCCTAGAGGCTCTCTGGAGCTTTTTCAAAAATATATGAAAAATGGAAAAAGATGAGGGGAAAAAAACATATTATTTGTTTTAATATGGTATCTGTAGGAGGACACACATGACACAAACTTCCCTAACTGTTATAAAGCACACTGTTTATATTAAACATGTTTCACTGATTCGAGTATTTGGCGAGCACCGTTTTGTCCTGCTAAATTTGGCGGTCCTTGAACTCATCATAGTTTCTTTACATGCATAACTTTCTCCAACTTTCTAAGACGTGTTTTATTCCAAATCTTTTTATGTCTCATTTTGTCCACCAAACTTTTAACGTTGTGCATGAATGCACAAAGGTGAGTTTTGTTGATGTTATTGACTTGTGTGGAGTGATAATCAGACATATTTGGTCACTGCATGACTGCAAGCTAATCAATGCTAACATGTTATTTAGGCTAGCTGTATGTACATATTGCATCATTATGCCTCATTTGTAGCTATATTTGAGCTCATTTAGTTTCCTTTAAGTACTCATAATTCAATGTATATCTCATGACACACTATCTCTATGTAATATGGCTTTTAATTTTTTGCGGCTCCAGACGGATTTGTTTTTGTATTTTTGGTCCAACATGGCTCTTTCAACATTCTGGTTTGCCGACCCCGTCCTCGAGTTAATCCAGCCTATTCAGTTTCCCCTGTTGCTCCTTGTTGTTGCTGTATCATTATGCTTTGTACCTCAACACGTGCTCTGTATGCTTTCATGCTGCATTAGATTTGTTTGCGCTACTTGGGTTTTTCCCATTTAAACTGCTTTCTTGCCTGCACATCGCCTTGTTTGCTCTGCCTCCTGTGATCCAGACTAGTGAACGCATTAAACGTGACCGGATCATTCAGACTGCACACACATGAAAAAATAAATAAATACACCACCCACATGGGCAAAACAAAATGAACTTAACATAACTTCAGACCACAAAGGGGTAGGTTGGTTGTATGTATTCAATGGATCCATATTAAGTCAATTAATCAACGATACATAAAAAATTAACTCGTAATTGCCACAAGCATGCATGTTTACGGGCTTCAAGAGCATTCATTTCTTTATTGGTTTCAACAACTGTTTGCGTTTGTATCATAGCTGCAGGGAATGAAGAGGGTGACCTATCTTGGAATTAATTAGGTATCTTTTGCTCAGTGCGGAGAGGCGGGGTCACTGGCACACCACCGTGCAACAAGTTAGAGATAGTAGAAATATGGGGAAAAAAATATTGCAAAACCTAATACCACCGCACTAGTGTGGGAATTAGAGATGCGCGGATAGGCAATTATATCATCCGCAACCGCATTACTAAAGTCGTCATCCACCCGCACCAACATTTTATCAGAACCACAACCGCCGCCACCCGCCCGTTGTTATATAACAGGAGTCAGCGAGTTTTACCACTAAAAGAGCTATTTTGACCCGTGTCACACAGTAAAGAAGGCATTGGGAGCCCCTAACGTTCTCGCGAATATCCGATGGTGCTCATCCAGGTAACGAGAATAAGGGCGTGCTGCGAAGCCATTGCCTTTGACGCCCTCTACATCATGTACGAACTGTTTGCCAGTCCAGCAACATGTTGTATGCAGCTTCTTCAAACACATGTACACGATTGAAAGGCATACTGGGTGATACAGAGTACACTGATGGTTATGATATAAACAATTTTAACACTCTTACTAATATGCGCCACACTGTGAAGCCACACCAAACAAGAATGACAAACACATTTCGGGAGAACATCCTCAGAGTAACACAACATAAACGCAACACAACAAATACCCAGAATCCTTTGCATCCATGACAGGGCCTGAATATATTTTACACCCCCGCGCCTCCAACCCCGCCCACCTTACCAACGCACAGGGAGGTAGGGGGGTGGCGGAGTTCGCTGCTAGCAGGGTGTATAATATAGTCATGGATGCAAAGGATTCTGGGTATTGGTTGTGTTGCGTTTATGTTGTGTTACTGTGATGATGTTCTCCCGAAATGTGTTTGTCATTCTTGTTTGGTGTGGCTCCACAGTGTGGCACATATTAGTAAGAGTGTTAAAATTGTTTATATTGCAACCATTAGTGTACTTTGTATCACCCAGTATGCCTTGCAGTACATATTATTGGACTGGCAAGTAGATTGTACATGTTGTCGAAGGCGTCAAAGGCAAAGGCTTCATAGCACGCCTCAATACTTATTAACTGGGTGACTGCCGTCAGACATTCTTGAGAATGTTTACGTTTCTTATTGTCTTCTTCGCTTTATGACACGGGTCCAAAATGGCTCTTTGAACGGTAAAGGTTACCGGTCCCTGAACCATGTACATCAAATATTTACAAATGGTTCAACTGCCACCCGCCCGTATCTTTTTTTTCGTCATGTCACCCGCCCGACCTGAGGTTTATCCGCGGACTCCGCGGATGAGACCGCAAATCGCGCATCTCTAGTGGGAATATTTCAGTTGTAAACCTTTGGAACAAGGTGAGAGTATCAACTTCGAGGAGCCGGTTTGCCGAACTTGTTTGAAAATGGCGCCAACAAGAACATCCAATATGACAAACTTGCATGCCCAGTTAAAAAAACAACTACCCGACTGTCCACAATCACTGAGGTGAACAAGGTCAGTGCAAAAGCAAGTGTGGGTCCCTACATTGTCAAGACACACTGCTCATTAATACTGTTGAAAAGCCAGCATTTCGAAAAATGTTGCAAACAGACATTTGTCATGTTGGTGTTCTCGGTCCGAATCTGCCAGACTAAAGTTTTTTATTTTTGCATATGACCTGTTGAAGGAGCCTTATTACTTAAAACCAACTTTTCTTACCCATTGGTACCTGCTTATATGTATTTGGGATCTGCATAAGTCTCGTAAATTTTAAATCAAACCCATCCATCCATCTTTTTCCACTTATCTGAGGTTGGGTCGTGGGGTCAGCAGCCTAAGCAGGGAAGCGCAGACTGTCCTCTCCACAGCCACTTTGTCCGAGGCGTTCCCAGGCCAGCCGGGAGACATAGTCTTCCCAACGTGTCTTGGGTCTCCCTAGGGAGGCGTTCGGGTGGCATCCTGACAAATGCCCGAACCACCTCATCTGGCTCTTCTCGATGTGGAGGAGCACCGGCTTTACTTTGTGCTCCCCCCGGATGGCAGAGATTCTCACCCTATCTCTAAGGGAGAGCCCCACCACGCGGCAGAGGAAACTCATTTTGGCCGCTTGTGCCCGTGATCTTGTCCTTTCGGTCATAACTCAAAGCTCCTGACCATAGCTGAGGATGGGAACGTAGATCGACTGGTAAATTGAGAGCTTTGCCTTCCGGCTCAGCTCCTTCTTCACCACAACCTCACGATCCACTCTTCCCTCCCTTGTGAACAAGACTCCTAGGTACTTGAACTCCTCCACTTGGGGCAGGGTCTCCTCCCCGACCCGGAGATGGCACTCCGCCCTTTTCCGGGCGAAAACCATGGACTCGGACTTGGAGGTGCTGATTCTCATCCCAGTCGCTTCACACTCGGCTGCGAACTGATTTAGTGAGAGCTGAAGATCCCGGCCAGATGAAGCCATCAGGACCACATCATCTGCAAAACGCAGAGACCTAATCCTGCAGCCACCAAACCGGATCCCCTCCCGTGAAATCAAACAATGCGTATATATTTATGAAATAATGTTGGCTTCCTTCATACTTCCTCCTAACAGTTAGTTTGGAATTCGCCCAAAGTGTGAAGTTTTTCCCAAGTCTGACATCGGCGAATTATCGATTTATCGTAGAGATGTGCTTAAGCATCCTTGACTCAGACATATTTAATTTAATTTAATTTAATTTAATTTAATTTAAACCGGGTTTGCCACAACATCATATCGACGATGAAACCAGATGAAGGAAAATTATGGGAGTATTATTGTAGCAAAACTATTTCCAAACGTGCATCTCAATCTGTGAGCGTGTAATCCAATTTGTGTGCACGAGTAGTAATGTGTGTGTGTGTTTAGCAATTCCAGTGTGTATTCAGATCCGCGTACATGTGTTTTAAGTTGTCTGTCTGTCCCTAATCAGAACAAACCCTCGATAGGCAGTTGACTTATACAAACTTTTACATGACTTTTGCAAGACTTCTGCCTTGTAAGATTTGAGCATCCAGATAAATGAGCGTGTAATACAACTTGTGCGCGCATTCAGAAGTGCGTGCGTGTAATAATTCCGCGAGTGCGTATCTAAAGTGTGTCTACATTTAACTAACCAACCACATGTTTCTGATTGCGTAGTGTCAACCGTGGTAGGCACAGTGGATTGATGGCTTGGTCTGGTATTAGTTATTTGGATCTGTCTTTTACAGCGATTTGAACATGTAAAGAGTTGTCTGTCTGTAAATCCCTCACGCCTGTCCTTGTCGGCCTTATCCAATTTGGAGATCTAAAAGTTTACATTTTAATTACAATATAACGAATGGACAATAGATACAAGTGTATAGCATTTGAAAATGTGTACTTGAAGTATTATTGTCACGATCTGGTGAGTGTTGCTTGCAGCTTGACCCCAAGGATGCAGGCAGAATGCAAGTAAAACAAATTTAATAGTCACAGGAAGCAGGGAACCAACAAAAAACTCAAAGTAAGCAGCAGTGCTGAAAGAGGGACCCGGGTAGAACTAAATAGAACTAATTAATGAGAATCAGGTGTGCTGACGGAACATGGAACAGAAAGTAAAGGCGCTTCAAAAAACAGCGACCAAACAGGCGATACTGACAAAACAAGAGCACCAGGACAGGAAGTGATCGTAAACACAAGAAGTAAAAACGAGAAATAGCACTGGACAGGAATTAAAACACCAAAACACAGGAAAACCCAAACATGTAAGCCTGATATTTATTATGTATTATCATTATAGCAGTGATCATGGTGTCAAAATACTAAAGACAATATTACTGTTCATCTGCAATACTCATACTTGCCAACCCTCCCGGATTTTCCGGGAGACTCCCGAAATTTAGCGCCTCTCCCGAAAACTTCCAGTGACAAATTTTCTCCCGAAAATCTCCTGAAATTGACGTGACGTGTCGACAGTCTGTTTTCACGTCCGCTTTCCCAGAGTACAAACAGAGTGCCTGCCCAATGACGTTATAATTGCAGAATGATCAAGAGCGAGTTATTGGTTTCTTATGTGGGCTTATTGTTAGGCAGTTTCATTAACGTCCTCCCAGCCCGGTAATAACACACAACAACAACAGTCATATTTTCGTCTACCGTAAAGCAGTTCGTCTGACATAAGCTCCAATGTTGTGAACTTGTGACTTGTGACACTATTAAACAGGACAGTTGTTACGCCTGTTCAGCATTGTGGTGCCGGGTTCGATTCCCACAAGGATGCGTCAAAACGAAGAACACAACAAAGGTAAGATATAACCAATTTATTCTAAATAACAGAAGAAGAGCTATAACAAAAACATTGGAGCTAACGAAAGGCAAACCAAAGACGCTAGTATGAGAACTAGGAGATACAAAATAGGAAATTAAACTGGCACGTTGGTACACAAAAAGGAATAAATAAAACATTTAGCATTTGAGCTAATAACGAGGTGCGTAGCGTGAGAGCTCGCAAAACTAGTAGGAATTGCGTGAAAGCAAACGATCAAAACAGACGTATAGTTGCGTCAGAGCAAACTAGAGTCCCAGAAAGAATAAACAGAAGAGGCTGGCTTATAAATGGTGGTGATTACAAGAACAGGTGTGCGAGAACCGAGATTAGCAGGTGGAAATAATAAGTGACCATGAAAACGAACAAAACAGGAAATAAACTGGTCAGAATGGACAATGAAAACACAGATGGAAAAATAAACAACAACATGTGAAGATCCGAGTAACAGATCGGAACAACAATACTGCCATCTACTGTACATAGAATAGAATAGAATGTAGCATAGAATGTACTTTATTTAATTCAGCGCCACAGTTCGCTCACAATAAACAATGATAATAATAAATGATATATAATATATATAATATATTATACATATAATATATAATTAATATAAATATACTCTACATATATTCTACATTTAAGTGCAGTCAAGGAACATATGCATTATATGCATTATATGCATTATGATGGCTGTCGGTATGAAGGACCTCCTGTGTCGTTCCGTGTTACATTTTGGGAGTCCGAGCCTTCCACTGAACATGCTCATTCCCTCCGCAAGGTCTGAGTGTAGTTGGTGGGAGGTGTTGTCCATAATTGCTAAGAGTTTTGCTAAAATGCTTCTCTGTCAGAGAGTCTAGCTGTGGTTAGAAAAATAGTGACAGAGAATAGAACAAAGATGGACATTTCAACCCTTAACTCAACAATGAGTAGATGAGTGTTATGTGTGTGTATATGTGTAAATAAATGAACACTGAAATTCAAGTATTTATATATATATATATATATATATATATATATATATATATATATATATATATATATATATATATATATATATATACATATATATATATATATAGCTAGAATTCACTGAAAGTCAAGTATTATATATATATGTATCCAGGGTGTACCCCGCCTTCCGCCCGATTGTAGCTGAGATAGGCGCCAGCGCCCCCCGCGACCCCAAAAGGGAATAAGCGGTAGAAAATGGATGGATGGATGTACTATATATATATATATCTATATATATATATATATATATATATATATATATATATATATATATATATAGAGATATATATATATATATATATATACTGTATATATATATATATATATATTTTATATATATATATTAAAGAATTTGACTCTTAACTACGCCCCCAACCACGCCCCGTGCTCCACCCCCGACCACGCACCCCCCCACCCCCCACCTCCCGAAATCGGAAGTCTCAAGGTTGGCAAGTATGGCAATACTTTGTAGGTCATTATATCGTCGAACACAATTTGTTATCGGCCCAGGCCTAATAATTAGCGAGGAATCCTAAACATTAAGGATGTCAAAAAAAAAACATTTAAAATGAATCGCAAATCTTAATTTGTAGCGGTTCTTACTTAGTCCATTCAAAAAGTGAAAAATGGATAGGACTTACAATTTGTATTTTATTTTATTTTTTTAATCCGTCCCATTCAGCCACTCAGGCAAATCATACTATCGATGTTGGTGCCCATTATTGCTGCAGATTTACTTTAGAAAAGAGAAGTGTGGGATAATTCTCTTCCCTCCATCCATCCATTTTCTACCGCTTGTCCCTTTTTGGGTCGCGGGGGGTGCTGGAGCCTACCTCAGCTGGTACAACCTGGACAAGTCGCCACCTCATCGCAGGGCCAACACAGGTAGACAGACAACATTCACACACGTAATTCTCTTGTTGCCTTATTTGTATTTGATATTATTAAATATTAGGCTATAATTTTAGTAAACAAAACAAGTTTTTTAAGCAAGATAGAAAACGTATTAGAACTGTTAATTGATGTTATTAAGGAATGTACTTAATCATAGAGCCGGCACACATTTTTGTTAAAGAAGTATTAATTTTGAATCAAGAACCGTTTTGAATTGGGAATTGATTCTGTATCGAATGGTGACTCCAAAGAATCAAATCTAATCGATTCATGTGGTGTCCAAATATTACACTGTATATCAATTCCTAAAGCCCTTTTTGATTTTTATCTGGATGCATGCACACTTACTGAAAAAGACAATAGAATAAGCCAGTCCTTCTCAAATAGTGGGGCGGGCCCCCCTGCTTACAATGTCATTCTGAAGTAAAGTTATAGCAATTATATGTGTACTTTATACTATTTATTGTCATAGTAGAGACTAAGGGTGCACAAAATATTTGAGAAGCACTGTAATAAGCTAATTTTGTATAAGTATAGTACAAACATCATCCGCGCCGATCCTGTGGGTGCTTCAGGGCCGAACACCCACATGGGATTGATGGCAAATTTTGATATTTAAAATAACTTGTGAATAATCAATTTTGTTAGAGTTAATTTTGTGGTGACTGTAAGCCGCTTTACATTAAACAAATTTAACCAATCGTACAGTGTATAATTAACAAAGCCTAAACAAGATTTCAACGTACCCACTAATGAACTAATAACACAAGCATCTTGACATTGAACACACTGCACACAAGTGAATGAAGTGCATACTTACTCAACAGCCATACATTACACACTAAGGCTGGCAGTATGAACAATTCCAACACTGTCATAAACACGTGCCATATAGTGAAACCCTATTAAACAACAACGAGAAACACATTTTGGAAAAATATTTGCACCGCAACACAACATAAACACTACAGAACAAATTCCCAGAATTCCCTGCAGCAACAACTCTTCCGGAACGCTACAATACAACAAACACCATTGGTGGAGCTACACCTAACATCCACTGTAATGATACTAAGTACAATAGCGTATCTAGTCGATAACACTATCATTACATTGATATTTTTTAACATAGCACAATCTTCTTTTGTTTTTTATTTATTTATATTATGTTTATAAACGCAGAAAATATGTCTCTGGACATGACCAATGTATGATCCTGTACCTACTTTGGTATCGAATTGATATCTAAATGTGTGGTATCATCCAAAACTAATGTAAACTATCAAACAAGAGAAAAATAAGTGATTATTACATTTTAACAGAAATGTAGATAGAAAATGTTAAAAGAGAAAATAAGCAGGTCCATCCATCCATCCATTTCCTACCGCTTATTCCCTTCTGGGGTCGCGGGGGGCGCCGGCGCCCATCTCAGCTACAATCGGGCGGAAGGCAGCGTACACCCTGGACAAGTCACCACCTCATCGCAGGGCCAACACAGATAGACAGTATTAAAAGTAAATGAACAAGTAGATTAATAATTAGTTTTCTACCATTTGTCTTGACAAAATAATAGAATGGAAAATGACACAATATGTTACGGCATATGTCAGCAAGCTAATTAGGAGCCTTTGTTTGTTTACTTACTACTAAAAGACGAGTTGTCTTATATGTTCACTATTTTATTGAAGGACAAAATTGCAATAAGAAACATTCGTTTAATGTACCCTAAGATTGTTTTGTTCAAATAAAGCCAATAATGCAACTTTTTGCGGTTCCCTTTATTTAGAAATGTACTGAAATGCTTTTGGTACTGGTACCGGTACCAAAATATTGGTATACACACACACCGAGCACCCACTGGCAAAAAATGTAGATCAGCGCCAATGTTTAACATTGTATTGTGTCGTGATAATTACAGTTCTTTTAGTCCTGTTTGTGTAATTAATTTGCTGTCTGATATTTGGTCTTTCGCATTGCATTTGTGAAGCCATTTCTAAGTTTCACAAGACATGATACAGAATGATTTTAGCGATATTTTTTTCCATGTTCTTGTCAGCACAAGACACAAACTTTCCGACCTGCTGCGAGCTGCGAGACTCTGCTGGCTCGTTTCCCTTCTGCAATTGACTTTCTGTTATTAATTATGCTGTCCCATCTACCTACCCTGTGACATTTTTCTTTCTTTAATCCTTCTAGCGAAAAGCCATTGCTTTTCCTGAGAACTGTCTCCTTACAGTAATAACTATAATTAACATGCCATGGTTGGTTATTTGTGTTTGATTTCCATGGCAACTGATTCACCTAAATGGCTGCAGCAGGCAGTTCTCCAAACCTCTAAGCACAGCGGTCATGAAAGAGGGGTGAATAAAAGAAGGAGGGCCAAATGTATGGAAAGACAAATATATTGCACAGTTGCGGTCAGAGGTTTACACTCATCATGGTCATGAATATCATTTACTTTGGACCGTTAATGATTTTTTTTAAACCACGCTTTCTCGGGTGCAATAGTCGAACAATGGTAGATGCTCTCTAATCTACATAAGGTCAAATGTATACATACGCACTCATATATATATATATATATATATATATATATATATATATATATATATATATATATATATATATATATATATATATATGTATATATATATATATATATATATATGTATATATATATATATATGTATATGTATATATATATATATATATATATTAGGGGTGTTGGAAAAAATCGATTTGAATACGAATCGAATCGATTACGTTGAGCGATTCAGAATCGATTCTCTTTTTTTAATAATCGATTTAAAAAAAAAAATATATATATATATATTTTTTTTTAATCAATCCAAAAAAACAATACACAGCAATACCATAACAATGCAATCCAATTCCAAAACCAAACCTGACCCAGCAACACTCATAACTGCAATAAAGATACAAACACGACACAGAACAAGCCAAAAGTAGTGAAACAAAAATGAATATTATCAACAACAGTATCAATATTAGTTATAATTTCAGCATAGCAGTGATTAAAAATCCCTCATTGACATTATCATTACACATTTATAAAAATAATAAAAAGAACAATAGTGTCACAGTGGCTTACACTTGCATCGCGTCTCATAAGCTTGACAACACACTGTGTCCAATGTTTTCACAAAGATAAAATAAGTCATATTTTTGGTTCGTTTAATAGTTAAAACAAGTTGACATTATTGCAAACAATTATAAAGTTTTTAAAAAAAAATCTACTACTCTGCTAGTAAAATGAATACAGAATCGTTTTGAATCGGAAAAATTGTTGAGATCCGCTTTTTGGATCCTCCGCATATGAATGTTTATTGTTCCATTTTTATTTTCACTCTCCATCTGATCCTATTATTTCCTGTTTAGTTGGTCACCATGGTAGTTTATCAGTTTCACCTGCTACTCACGACCCTGCACACCTGTCCTCACTAATCACCTACCTTATATAAGCCTGCATCTTTTGTTGTTCAGTCTGGGATCCAAGTTTGTTTTCACACAACGGTATGTCTTTGCTTACACGCAACTAGTTTCCTCTGATCATTCCTATGTTTATTCACGATAGTCTTCACGCTATGCCCTTGTATTGTTCCAGCTCTCTCGCTGAAGATTTGTTTTTCTGTTTTTAAGTGCCTTCGAGCCAGATTTAGTTTGTCTATTACTATTCCTAGCTTTTATGCTAGCGTCCTTTGTTTGTTTATTTCTACTAGCTGTAGCATTTTTGTTATATAGCTCGTTTTGTTATTTAAATAAATCTGTTTATCTTACTTTTGCTGTGTTCAATTTCGACGCATCCTCGAGGGAATCGAACCCGGCATCACAATGCCGAACAGGCGTAACAAAAATATCGTTTTTCAATCGAGAATCGCATCGAATCGAATCGAAAAAAATCGATGTATTATCGAATTGTGACCCCAAGAATCGATAATATTGAATCGAATCGTGGGACACCCAAAGATTCACAGTCCTAATATATATATATATATATATATATATATGTATATATATATATATATATATATATGTACTGTATGTATGTATGTATATGTATGTATGTATGTATATGTATGTATATATATATATATATATATATATATATATATATATATATATATATATATATATATATATATATATATATATACATACATATACATACATACATGCTAGGCGTTGTCAACAAACCTGAATCAACAAAACATCAAGTTAAAATGTGAAAATTATAGTTAAATAAGTGCATTGTATAATTACAACACTCATTAAAACTGAAAATATATTACAAATAATTGACTAAAATATTGGCAACAATAAACAATAAACTATTAATAGTAATTAAAATACCATTACAAAATTAAAAAATAAACGAAAATAACTTAATATCAAATCGAAATAAGTGTCTGACACAGGAGCGTAAATTAGCATGGTCATCTGTGACCAAGCTGCCAAAGATATATATATATATATATATATATATATATATATATATATATATATATATATATATATATATATATATATATATATATATATATATATATATATATATAAGTTAATAATATAATTATTTTGCCTTTGTATATACTACACAGGTGAGAATGAAGTTCATACTTAGTCAACAGCCATACATCTCACACGAAGGGTGGTCCTATGAACAACGCCAACACTGTCATAAACGTGTGCCATATACTGAAATCACACTAAACAAAGACAAACACATTTTGAGAGAATAGTTGCACCACAACACACCATTAACACTACAGAATAAATTCCCAGAATTCCCTGCAGCACTAACTCCTCCGAGACTACAATATAAACAAACGCCATTGGTGGATCTACACCTAACATCCACTGTAATGGAGGACTACAACAGCGTATCTAGTCAATACTACTATGATTACCTTGATTTTCTTTAGCATCACAAACTCTTATTTTGTTTTGAAAAACATTATATTATGTTTATAAACTCAGTAAAGTTGTCCCTGGACACATGAGGACTTTGCATATGACCAATGTACGATCCTGTGATGGTTTAGTATCGGATTGATACCCAAAGTTGTGGTATCATTCAAAACTAATGTAAAGTATCAAACAACAGAAGACTAAGTGATTATAACATGTTAACAGAAGTGTGGATTGAACCCGTTGAAACAGAAAATAAGCAGATATTAACAGTAAATGAACAAGTAGATTAGTAATTCATTTTCTACCACTTGTCCTAAATAATTAGACTAAGTAATATAATGGAAAATGAGACAATATGTTACTGCATATGTCAGCAGACTAATTGGGAGCCTTTGTTTGTTTACTTACTACTAAAAGACAAGTTGTCTTGTATGTTCAATATTTATTTCAAGGTCAAACCTGCAATAAGAAAAATATGTTTAATGTACCGTAATATTTTTTTGTTAAAATAAAGCCAGTAAGGAAATTTTTTGTGGTCCCCCTTTATTTGAAAAAATTACTGAAAAACACTAATACCCACACATCAGTGACGTGAGGTCAAGGGACGCAGTGCCTCACCTGTGATCATGCAAAGAAATTAAATATATAATGATAAAATAATTGTAATTTTTAGTTTTTAATTTTCATTTAGCTTCACCAATTAGGATTATTTTTTTCTTCCAAATCGCTGAATTTTCACAATCCCTCGTAAATTTCCCTGTCTGCCGTGCAACCAGAGCGCGTTCTTGTCTGGTGTGTTGCTGAGCATTCAAATCGGCAGAGAAAAAAGTCTGAGGTGAGGCAAACAGTTCTCGTGCCTCACGATAGGGGCGCTCATGGCGTACATACGGTGGCGTAAGCGAGTCAAGTGCCGCAGTGAGTAACATGTTTTGTGTGTTGGTTGAGCCATCAAAAAGGCAGAGAAAAAAAGTCTGAGGTGAGGCAAACAGTTTTTGTGCCTCACGATAGGGGCGCTCATGATCCCAGACATACGGTGGCCTCAGCGAGTAAGTGCCGCAGCGACTTATTTTTTCCGTCTCGTGCACCCCGACTTTCAACATTGATGACTACATTTCCGCACTCGAACAGTTTTCTAAAGTGGACTTTCAAGCAAAGCAGGTGATAATTACTAAAGGAAGACCAACGCGGGAGCTTAATGGTTTGTTTCAATCAGCAGGACGGAAAGTTACTCGCTCTTTCCAAACGGAGAGGTATACGTGAAAAGACTGGCTTTGTGGATGTTCTGCAAGAAACCGCCTTTTCTGCTTTCCTTGCTTTTTTTTTTCAACCTGTGGAACTGTGTGGACTCAAATGGGATTTTGTGACCTAAAGAATTTGCAAAGAAGCCTCACCAAACATGAACGGTCGGCCGCTCATATCCAAAGCTAGATTGAGCTAAAAACGTTTGGGATGACGAGGATAGATTTGGCTTTGGATGAACGGCGGCAACTCAACATCAGTGTCCACAATGCTAAGGTAAAAGAGAACCGAGAGATTTTAAAAGATGTCATCAATGCGACCTGCTTCCTCGCCAAACAGCAGCTCGCATTTCGTGGAAATGATGAGAGTAGGAGCTCTGCTAATCGCGTCAACTATGTTGAACTCTTACAAGA
Source organism: Nerophis ophidion (assembly GCF_033978795.1). NCBI lineage: Eukaryota > Metazoa > Chordata > Actinopteri > Syngnathiformes > Syngnathidae > Nerophis > Nerophis ophidion. The sequence continues at coordinate 23,170,726 of NC_084623.1, read as the reverse complement.
CTTTTAAAACTGAAGGAAGGGAAGGAGGACTTTTACCAGAAAGTGACGGCTATTTTCATCCAGAAGGACCAGCGCATGGACTTCATTTATAAGGTAAGACGCTGATAACATTATTTTTGTTTCGTTTTTAATGAAACAATTGCACATTTTGTGGGTGACAGTTTGTATGTGTAAAGAATGCAGAAATTAAACATAACCTGTAAACTGCTGCCAATCAAATGGCAATTAATCTGCGTAGAGCGCATACTGTATATTTGTAAATCTGATTCTGATTACGTCAGTGCCTCACCAGCTGTGAACCTCACCGCATGTCACTGACACACATACAGTGGGGCAAAAAAGTATTTAGTCAGCCACCGATTGTGCAAGTTCTCCCACTTAAAATGATGACAGAGGTCTGTAATTTTCATCATAGGTACACTTCAACTGTGAGAGACAGAATGTGAAAAAAAAATCCAGGAATTCACATTGTAGGGAATTTTAAAGAATATATTTGTAAATTATGGTGGAAAATAAGTATTTGGTCAACAATTCAAAGCTCTCACTGATGGAAGGAGGTTTTGGCTCAAAATCTCACGATACATGACCCCATTCATTCTTTCCTTAACACGGATCAATCATCCTGTCCCCTTAGCAGAAAAACAGCCCCAAAGCATGATGTTTCCACCCCCATGTTTCACAATAGGTGTGGTGTTCTTGGGATGCAACTCAGTATTCTGCCTCCTCCTAACACAACGAGTTGAGTTTATACCAAAAAGTTCTATTTGGTTTCATCTGACCACATGACATTCTCCCAATCCTTTGCTGTATCATCCATGTATCCATTTTGGTATAAACTCAACTTGTCGTGTTTGGAGGAAGAAGAATACTGAATTGCATCCCAAGAACACCACACCTACTGTGAAGCATGGGGGTGGAAACTTCATGCTTTGGGGCTTTTTTTCTGCTAAGGAGACAGGACAACTGATCCCTGTTAAGGAAAGAATGAATGGGGCCATGTATCGTGAGATTTTGAGCCAAAACCTCCTTCCATCAGTGAGAGCTTTGAATGGTTGACCAAATACTTATTTTCCACCATAATTTACAAAAAAATTATTTAAAATACCTACAATGTGAATACCTGGATTATTTTTTTCACATTCTGTCTCTCACAGTTGAAGTTTACCGACCTCTGTCACCATTTTAAGTGGGAGAACTTGCACAATCAGTGGCTGACTAAATACTTTTTTGCCCCACTGAATATATATATATATATATATATATATATATATATATATATATATATATATATATATATATATATATATATATATATATATATATATATATATATATATGTATATATATATATATATATATATATGTATATATATATATATATATATATATATATATATATATATATATATATATATATATATATATATATATATATATATATATGTGTATATTTTTTAAACACAAATTTAGTTTTTTAAGTCCTTAAAATTCCGTAAATCTGTGTTTCTATTTATTTTTTTTTACCACCTCAGAAAACAATTGGCTCTCTACGTCGCACCATGATGACCAACATTAAAATACAGTTGCATAGTAGTCCTATGTATTCATTAAAACGAATCAAAGGTTATATTTAACAAGTATATTAAACATATTTAACCACTGTAAAATTGCACACGGATTGAACAGTAACACTGTGTTTTATCATAGGAAAAAAAAACATTGTACTTTAATTAGGTGATTCTTTGGCGTACCACTGTTTGAGAATCTCTGCCTTTTATTAGATAAGAATGTCTTAAATTGGGACCAAGCCAATGAAATGTCTTGATCTGTTTTTTAATGTGTTTCTTTTTTTTTTACCCCACTTTTATTAATTAGCAAAACATAAATAAGTGCTGGCTGCGAACGGGTCATATGACTTCCAAAAGACCTCTTAGCTGCCCGAGAATACATTAGCTTCCCAGACAGGTGCCTGACGCGAAAACATTAAACAGAGCAGTTCCTGCACTAACACAACAATAATACGAGGGAATTTACAACAGGACCTTTTGGGGTTAGCAATTATTCAAGAAGTAGAAGGCGACTGGCTTGCAGTAAACAGTGTTGCTAGGTCCATTATTATTAGCGACTTTGGGCTTGTTTTTTTTTTATTCCCCCAAAGTCGCATGCAAAGCAGGGGTCATTTTTTAACCTGTAGCTTAAAGATATCCAAACTTTTCTCTACTGAGGGCCACAGACTGACAAATCAAAGGATGTGGGGGCCATTGTGGTAATGTTCACCTTCCAAAACCAGTACAATATATAGATATTTTTAAAGAAATAGAAAATGCAATTTCTGTAGACATTTTTGTAAATATTAAAGAGCTAGAGCCAAACTGACATGCTAACAGTTAGCACAATGGCCAGGAAGTGTCAATTTATTAAAATATAAGCAAAATTAGCTAAAAAATAATAAAAAATTGGCATGCTAACAGTACTATGCTAACATGGTAACAATAGCATGCTTACAGTTAGCATTAGTGAAATAGCAAAATATTAGACACTGAAGTGTATACCTATTAAATTAGATTTTAAAACATCGAGTTGCATGTTAAAATGCTAACTGTAGCATGTGTCAAGTATAAAAATATATTACTCTGAGGTCCATCCATCCATTTTCTACTGCTTATTCCCTTTTTTGGGGTTGCGGGGGGCGCTGGCGCATATATCAGCTACAATCGGGCGGAAGGCTGGGTACACCCTGGACAAGTTGCAGGGCCAACACAGATAGACAGACAACATACACACTCACATTCACACACTAGGGCCAATTTTAGTGTTGCCAATCAACCTATCCCCAGGTGCATGTCTTTGGAAGTGGGAGGAAGCCAGAGTACCCGGAGGGAGAACATGTAAACTCCACACAGAAAGATCCCGAGCCTGGGATTTAACCCAGGACTGCAGGACCTTCGTATTGTGAGGCAGACGGACTAACCCCTCTGCCACCGTGAAGGTGTGTACCTGAAAACATTGCTAGCCTGATAATGTTAGCGTGCATCAAGTACCGAAATATGAGGTAAATACTTACCAAATTAGTTAAAGGGGAACATTATCACCAGACCTATGTAAGCGTCAATATATACCTTGATGTTGCAGAAAAAAGACCATATATGTTTTTAACCGATTTCCGAACTCTAAATGGGTGAATTTTGGCGAATTAAACGCCTTTCTGTTGTTCGCTCTTGGAGCGTTGTGACGTCACATAGGTAATCAATCCGCCATTTTCTCAAACACATTACAAACGAGTCAAATCAGCTCTGTTATTTTCCGTTTTTTCGACTGTTTTCCGTACGTTGGAGACATCACGCCTCGTCGGTGTGTTGTCGGAGGGTGTAACAACACGATCAGGGACGGATTCAGATTGATTTACGCGGAGTGCGCATCAATTAGCACAGCATGCTAATCAATGCTAACATGCTATTTAGGCTAGCTGTATGTACATATTGCATCGTTATGCCTCATTTGTAGCTATATTTGCATCCAGCCTTTCCCTCCACCCACATTTAATGCCAAACAAACACATACCAATCGACGGATTCAAGTTGCACCAGTGTCAAAAGATGCGAAAGTCCCTCGTTTGGTCTGCAAATTTTACCGGTGATGCTACGACAGATGGCACAGAGAAACGTGTGGATATCCTGCGACACTCAAAGCAGATGCATTTCCAACGATAAAGTCAACGAAATCACAAAGGTGAGTTTTGATGATGTTATTGACTTATGTGCTAATGAGACATATTTGGTCGCGGCATAACTGCCAGCTAATCGATGCTAACATGCTATTTAGGCTAGCTGTATGTACATTTGTAGCTATATTTGCATCCAGCCTTTCCCTCCACCCACATTTAATGCCAAACAAAGACTTACCAATCGACAGATTTAAGTTGCTCCAATGGTCTGGTCAAAAGATGCAATCGTTGGTCGGAAGGCGATTGCCGAATAGCTTTAATAGCTATTCGCTCAATAGCTTCAGTTTCTTCTTCAATTTTGTTTTCCCTGTCTGCCTCCACACTCCAACCATCCGTTTCAATACATGCGTAAGCTGTTGTATCACTTAAGCCGCTGAAATCCGAGTCTGAATCCGAGCTAATGTCGCTATATCTTGGTGTGCTATCCGCCATGTTGTTTGTATTGGCATCACTAGATGACGTCTCAGGAAAATGGACGGTGGATTTACAGTTAGAGAAAATCAGGCACTTAAAAGCCTTTTTTCGGGATATTCCATGATGGGTAAAATTTTGAAAAAACTTTGAAAAGTAAAATAAGCAACTGGGAACTATTTTTATTGGTTTAACCCTTCTGAAATTGTGATAATGTTCCCCTTTAAAAAGGAGCTGGCATACCATTGTTAGCATGTTAATAAATATAATTTGCTAGGTAACAAAATATTTAATGCTAAAGTCATAGCTGCACAATTTGTAAAATAGCTTGCATACTATTATAAGAATGCTAAAAAATTGTCTACTGGCCGTAAAAAAAATTGCTGTGGGCCACTAACGGACCCTGGGCCGCACTTTGGACACTAATGCTGTAGTTGCTAGTGGGGCTTGTTTTTCTGCTTGATAGTTTTTTGCTTTTTCCTTGGTATCACGCCCGTCCAGTTGACTCGGTACGCTCCCAAACACAATCACAAATTGTCTTTCCTCTCGCAGAGTTCAAAAGACTGACTGGTAATATTATGCACTTTTTCAAAGTCAACCAGTGGTAATTCGATTTTATTATGGGAACAATCCCTGGACGTGAGTTACGATCAGATTTTTTTTTTCATTTAAACAAATCATTCTGAAGAACTGTGTGTAAACATTTAATAAAAATCAATTTGACTCATGTTTTCATTGTGAACATTCAGAACCCCCATGCTTTGACAGTGACATCACTATTTTGACTGTTCCTTCATCAAAAAGAAGTTTGTGGCACAATAAAAACTAGTCAGGCTCTGGATAACTTCCCTGTTAAACAACTTTTTAACAATACAAAAACAATAAGAAAAATAATAAGAATAAAATGTAGATAAAAAAGATAACAACTAGAATAAACATTAGGGCATTTATGTGCACCTTTCTGTGTGATGAGACTAACTGCCACGTTTTACAGCCACAATACACAGTGAGACGAATTAATGAGCTAAAAATAGCCGCTTGCTAACACGATGTAATAAATCAAGCATAGTTACCGTTGCCATTAAATAAATCAGTGTTTTGTTATTCAGCTATTAAATTCTTTCCTATTTGCCTTAAGCAATCAGTGCTTTATTCCCCTGCATGGGATTTCTTCTATATTATCTTTTTAAATACTTTCTGGGTCTGCACACCATTTGGATGTAAAAAAGTCATCTGAGGTGCAGTTACAACCTGGTAAAAAAAAACCCATAAAACTTTGTTTATTTAAGCATTTTGCATGTCTAATAATAGATGCATCCTATTGTTCGCTATGTGTGTGCTTTCATTGCCTGTTAAACGCTTTACACAAAACTGTTTGACGAGATATTGTCATGCCTGTTAATCTAGTTTTATGCTTGATCATGTTTTGTTTTGTTTTCTGGACTCTTTTTTGCGTTTTGTACCATGAATTGATTAACGTGGACCCCGACTTAAACAAGTTGAAAAACTTATTCGGGTGTTACCATTTAGTGGTCAATTGTACGGAATATGTACTGAACTGTGCAATCTACTAATAAAAGTATCAATCAATCAATCAAAAGTTTGCACTTCCTACTGTATCTACTCATTAGTTTCCACCTGGTTCCCCTAGTCACGCCCCGATCCTCAGCCTCTCACACCTGTTTCTAGTTACCACAGCCACTATTTATGTCACTTGCTTTCTGTTCATTGTTCTGGGTACTTTGCATTCTGCCTTCATGCCTGCATTTTGCGTACAAACCTTCACACCTTGCCACGCTGTTAACCATTTGGATCACGTAAGATCTTTGTATTTTTTGCCTCAGTGCAAGTTTTTTGTTTATTGAATATCTTTGATAGCATCTTTTGTTTATTTATAGAGAGCCATGCCATTGTGCTGTTTTTGTTGAAGTTTTAGTATAGATTATTAGCCGCCACCGAGCGCATCCTTTGTTTTGCCTTTTTTTGTATTATAGTGTATTAATAATAAATATGTACTCAAATCCATGCCTGACTTGTCCCACATCATCTCTGCCTCGAAGAAGCAAAAACAATCCTAGTCCCGGCATGACAGATATAGTCATAGTATTTCCATTTAGAGGTCTTAAACATGTCTTATAAGTATTTTAAATATGAACTTGAAAACTATGCAGATACCCTCCCTGGAAGAGAAAGATCATGTGGCGTGAGCTTTGGAACGGAACCTGGCACCATAATCGGCTGCTGCACTGTAGAGCGAGATGGTAACTGTTAAATGCCATACCCAGAGAAGTCCAGGTACAGGCCGGCAACCGACGTTAGTCATCCAAGAAGTGAAAAAAGGGCTGACCAATCGATTGTCTCCAGACTCAGGTCCACTGATTGCAGCTCAGGATTGGGAAATGCGGGTAGACCTAAATCAGAGACTAACTGTTACGTCTAATATTGTTTTCATACTCACCATTATCAGGCGTTAACACTTTCAGTGACACTTCCAAACTTACTTTTTTTCTGTTAGCAGTTGCCAGGGAGAACCATGGTACCAAGGCTCCTGTGGAGGGGGGGCGTGATCAGCGGACCTGCAGCGAAGCGAGGTGTGCCAGGACCGGCTTCGGGATCAGCGAAAGGTGCGTAGATGGCCCACCTGGGCCTGGTTATCTAATCACCTGTCGCTCTGTTAAAAGGCAGCAGGCGGAAGGAGAGAGTTGTTGGAGCTGGAGGGGAGCTAACTTGAGAGCGAGAGCAAGCAAGAACGAGAAAAAGACAATTGTTGGAAAGCAGCCTGCGACATTTGAGAAGAATAAAACTATATTGTAACCCTGAAACGGACTCTCATGTCGATGCTTGGTGGTCTGAAGAACCCCCAGGAGGGCAACCTCCACAGCTCCATTAATAATACCTTTTTTTTATTAACAACATACGGATGATAGCTTGAACTTACTCATATCTGCTGTTTTGGAACCGAAAACCCTGAGTTCCTCTTGGAGTAAATCAACTCATAGCTGACTGAACCTCTAACAAAACTACAGTCTTATCAGAACCTCGATGTTAAATGTGTAAAGTTTGCATCATGCATCGTACTAATCAATACAAAATCTTTGGAGGAGTTGTAAAATACTCTTTATCATATGTAACGCATAGATCTGGGGGGTTAAACTCATTTTAGATCGGGGGCCACCTAGAGAAAAATCTACTCACAGGTGGGTGGGACTTGTAAACGGCACGATAACTTAAAAATACAACTCCAGATTGTTTTGTTTGTTTAAAAATAGAGCAAGTGCAAATGTATAAATCATAATATTGTTATTTTTTTTTACACTTACATGTTGCAGTTAATCATTTGTTTTTATTTGTATTTTCTGAATAAACTATATGATAATGTTCATCAGTCAACTCATCGGTGTCTATCAAGATAAAAAATTATATCAAAATCCAATTACGGGATGTTATTTATGTAGTTCGATCATTTTCCACGACTGATTCGACTAACATCATGTGGTTTATAACAGTGGTTCTCAACCTTTTTTCAGTGATGTACCCCTGTGAACATTTTTTTAATTCAAGTACCCTCTAATCAGAGCAAAGCATTTTTGGTTATTACATTTTATAACAGTGCAAAATATTGCTCATTTGTAGTGGTCTTTCTTGAACTATTTGGAAAAAAAGATGTACAAATAACTAAAAACGTGTTGAAAAATAAACAAGTGATTCAATTACACACAGAAGTAATCATCAACTTAAAGTGTCCTCTTTGGGGATTGTAATAGAGATCCATCTGGATTCATGAACTTAATTCTAAACATTTCTTCACAAAAAAAGAAATCTTTAACATCAATATTTATGGAACATGTCCACAAAAAATCTAGCTGTCAACACTGAACTACAAGCAATTGTTGTATTTTTTTCTCTCACAATTTATGAATCTACATTGATATTTGCTTGAAGTATTAATCAATAAATATTTATAAAGTATTTTTGAATTGTTGCTATTTTTAGAATATTTTTCAAGTACCCCCGTTTGAGAACCACTGGTTTATAAGATACAAAGAATTGCTATTGCGACATCCAGTGGACACATTTGGAACAGCTGTTTCTTTCATTCAAAAATGTAAGGTTAATTTTTCTACGTAGCAAACTCATCCCGCGGGCCTGATCTGACCCATGGGCCGTACGTTTGATATTCATAGATATGTATGATGAAAAATGTGTTTGACGCAACAGAAAACACAAAGAAACACGACACTTTGTAATTGTTTTTTACATTAAGAGAACATGACAAGAATAAATTCCTAATTCCACTAGCCTTGCAGTTACTGGTGGATATGTGCAGAAAGAAATATATTAGCACCTTTCATCTGAACACAAAGGATAAAATAGTCGGACAGAAAATTGTGACAGGAAATGACAAAAGATAAACACGCATGGCTTCTGCATCTATTAACCATCATTATATGGAACTGTGGGAAAGCAGAGGAATGCATCTTAAGTTATTGCAGGCATCTCATAAATAGATGTGTCGTATCCTTCCAATCAAAGTCCACAGGGTATTGGAGAGATGCTTGTTTATGCTCTTTTGCGGAATAATCTTTGAAAGAGAGACAGCCTTCACCCAGTTTGGTACTTTGCAAGCAGGCTGAAATCTTAAAACATAGGCGATCTGTTCAGATGTGAAACTAATTTAATGGAATCTAATCAGCAGAGTATCTGGTGATAATTAAATGCTCGATTCAAGATTCTCAAGTCTTGTTAGCAGATAGAAAATAATTGTATTCCTTTTCATCTTTTTCTCACAACTTAGTGCTTTTATTCAGTTGGAGCGCAGATGCAACTGAAGATGATATAAAAGCATAAAAAGCAATTATTCTTCAAAAATGGATTGAACAGTGCAGGAGATGTCGAGCCAGAGGAGTTTAAAGTGTAAAAACAGGTCGGGGTCATCTTTGAACAAAGTCTTCAATTTATGACTCTCTCTCAGATTTTTGTTGCGAGCATAAATTGGAGTTATGTGCTTCTGCCTCTAGATGGCGTAGCGGATGTCACAGTGTTTCCTGTCAGATTCGACCCAAAACTTACTTGCTGAAATCGGTTTATAGTTCGAGAAGGTTGTAACTTTGTTTTCCAACCATTGGAAATTATTAATTGCGGTCCAGCTTCAAGCATTCCTGCAGAAGTCGGCGATGTCCTTCATCTCCGCCACTGAGGCTTGCTCCTCTACCCACGCCTGAAGCTGCTCCGGAATTTGGTGTCAAGCAGTCTGTTGGTTTTTTGTATTCACTCATCTTCCCCACTACTCTGATTGTGGGAGATACAATAACTAGGAGTATTCCCCTTGACTCGCTGCCATTCAGGAGCCAAAGTTATGGACATTGTTAAAGGCGAACATTATCACAATTTCAGAAGGGTTAAAACCAATAAAAATTAGTTCCTAGTGGCTTCTTTTATTTTTTGAAGTTTTTTTCAAAATGTTACCCATTCCGGAATATCCCTAAAAAAGGCTGATTTTTGTGAAGCCAACGTCCATTTTCCTGTGACGTCACATAGCGATGCCAATACAAACAAATGGTGGATAGCACAGCAAGATATAGCGACATTAGCTCGGATTCAGACTCGGATTTCAGCGGCTTAAGCGATTCAACAGATTACGCATGTATTGAAACGGATGGTTGGAGTATGGAGGCAGATAGCGAAAACGAAATTGAATAAGAAACTGAAGCTATTGAGCGAATAGCTATTGACTATTCGGCCATGTTTGCCTTAGCATCGCCGGTAAAATGTGCAGACCAACGATCGGAAGTTCGCATCTTGTGACACTGGATCAACTAAAAACCATCGATTGGTAAGTGTTTGTTTGGCATTAAATGTGGGTGGAGGGAAACGCTGGATGTAAATATAATTTCAAATATACATACATCTAGCTTAAATAGCATGTTAGCATCGATTAGCTGGCAGTCATGCCGCGACCAAATATGTCTGATTAGTTCATAAGTCAACAACATCAACAAAACTCACCTTTGCGATTTAGTTAACTTTATCGTTGGAAATGCATCTGCAGGTTATCCATACATCTCTGTGCCATGTCTGCCTCAGCATCACGGGTAAAATGTGCAGACACTCCAGCACATTCGATGGGGGTCTGGCGGCAGATTTCTTTGACTTTATCATTAGAAATGCATCTGCTTTGAGTGTCGCAGGATATCCACACAATCTTGCCATCTCTGTAGTAGCATAGTTTTCGTCGGTAAAGTGTGCGGAACAAACGACTGACCATTTCGTCGGCTTTCCCCACACCCTCATATTTTTAACAAATTTCGTCCAATTTCTTGCCACTTTCGCATCTTCGGGCCAATGGTGCAACTTGAATCCCTCCCTGTTAGTGTTGTTACACCCTCCGACAACACACATACGAGGCACGATGTCTCCAAGGTTCCAGAAAATAGTCGAAAAAACGGAAAATAACAGAGCCGAGATGCGGTGTTTGTGATGTGTTTGAGAAAATGAAAATGGCAGCTTTATTACCTAGGTGACGTCACGTTCTGACGTCATCGCTCCGAGAGTGATAACTAGAAAGGTGTTTAATTCGCCAAAATTCACCCATTTAGAGTTCAGAAATCGGTTAAAAAAACATATGGTCTTTTTTCTGCAACATTAAGGTATATATTGACGCTTACATAGGTCTGGTGATAATGTTCCCCTTTAACGCTCTCGCTTTCCCCGTTAAATAACTCGGTCATATCCATGTTGGCTCTATTGAGATGACAAGATGCCCTCCTTAAAGGGGAAGATTATCATATTTTCTGAAGGGTTAAAACCAATAAAAATCAGTTCCCAGTGGCTTATTTTATTTTTTGAAGTTTTTCTCAAGATTTTACCCATCACGCAATATCCCGATAAACGGCTTCAAAGTGCCTGATTTACACCATCGCTTTATCCACCCGCCTATTGTCCTGTGACGTCACTGCGTGAAACCACCAGAAACAAACATTGCGGATAGCACAGAAAGCTATAGCGACTCGGATTTCAGCGGCCAAAGCAATCCAATAGATTATGCATGTATTGAAACGGATGGTTGGAGTGTGGAGGCAGGAACTGAAAACGAAATTAAAGAAGAAACAGAAGCTTTTGAGCCATATCACGACAGACAGCGGCACTGGAGGAAGCGCGGACGAATTCGGCAATCGCCTTCTAACCAACGATTGGTATGTGTTTATTTGGCATTAAATGTGGGTGGAGGGAAAGGCTGGATGCAAATATAGTTACAAATGAGGCATAATGATGCAATATGTACATACAGCGAGCCTAAATAGCACGTTAGCATCGGTTAGCTTGCAGTCATACCGTGACCAAATATGTCTGATTAGCACACTCCACATAAGTCAATAACATCAACAAAACTCACCTTTGTGATTTCGTTGACTTTATCGTTGGAATAGCATCTGCTTTGAGTGTCGCAGGATTTCCACACATTCTTGCCATCTCTGTCGTAGCATAGCTGTCGTCTTTTCAGTGTGCAGAACAAACGAGGGACTTTCGCATCTTTTGGCCACTGGTGCAACTTGAATCTGTCTATGTTCGTGTTGTTACACCCTCTGACAACACACCGACGAGGCATGATGTCTCCAAGGTACGGGAAAACAGTTGAAAAAACAGAAAATAACAGAGCTGATTTGACTTGGTGAGTGTAATAAGATTGTGAAAATGGCGGATTGCTTCATGTTGTGACGTCACGGGTGAAAGGTCATCGCTCGACAGGCAATCAATTGAAAGGCGTTTGAATTGCCAAATTCACCCTTTTATAGTTCAGAAATCGGTTAAAAAAACATATGGTCTTTTTTCTGCAACATCAAGGTATATATTGACGCTTACATAGGTCTGGTGATAATGTTCCCCTTTAAACCCAGACCACGTTCTTTGCCATCAATTTATTTTAGTATAAAACATGCATCAAATTAACTGTAAGTTTGATTAAAAAAGTGTGAAAATAGTTTAACATAGATTAGGGATGTGCCGATTAAACAGTGCGCCTTATGAATGTGTTAATTCTGGTTGTGCTTACTGACCTCGAACCAATTTTATGTGTGGTATAATGAGAATTGTGATCAATAAGTAAGTGTGTAATACAGTCACACATAAGAGATATGTGTGGACTGCAGGTTGATGCCTGTTTTTCAAATAATGACGCAAGGACCCCAAGTAAGTAAGCAAGTGAGAGACCAAAATGTTGATGTGCCATTGAGAATATAGAACATTATGTTTTAACACGACTTTGGCACTTGATGGATTGCCGGAGCATTACGGCTACCGTTGTCAGACGCACTGTGCTTCAACATACGGGTACTATTATGGTGTGTGTAAGGACCTCAAAATGGCACCCTTACAGAGACATATTATTTGTCATTTTGTTAATTTCTCACCTATTGGTACCTGCTGTTGTGAATTTGCCAATCTTGTCCGTGCTGTAATTAATAAGCTCCTTCTTTTTCCTCTATCCTCGAGTTGTGGGGGCATTCATCTCCGCTGTTGCCATTTCTAAAACAAAGTAGCGTATGATTCAAACTTAATCCGTCAGTAGTCTCGCTATAGAGGCACTACAAACTACAACAAAAGATAACGGGGAGAATACACAGTCGAGATAGAATACTTATAGACATTTTGGAATACTTTGAATATTGAAGTGGAATACCCTGGAGAGAATACACATTTGAGTACACAGTCGAAGTGGAGGCACATAAATTGTTATGATCCGTTGCCCGGATCATGTGTGGTGGCGATTTGTCCAGGGTGTACCTACCCTTTGCCCGAATGCAGCTGAGATAGGCTCCAGCACCCCTGCCCCCGAGACCCCAAAAGGGACAACCGGTAGAAAATGGATGGATGGATAGTTTGACTACCTCTGTTTTGTTTTAAGCACCCCTGAGTTTGTGTTTAGTTGCCATGACTGCAGATTAGGTTCACCTGCCTCTGATTAGTGTTCGGGACGCTCACCTGCTCCTGGGCACTAATCAGAGAGCTACTTATTCCTGTCTTTCGCCACAATCAGGCTGGCTTCCTTGTTTGTAGTACGCAACATTTTAACGTCGTTTATTTTTGATTCCTATGCCTGTTTGGATGCTAAGCTTTCGCGCTAGCAGTTTCCTTAGCTTTGCCTCCTGTGCTATCGGCACGGTTGTTTTGTTTTTTCTTCTTTTCCTGTGTGATTTATGCAAATACATCATTGTCATCTTGGTAGAACGTCCCTTGCATAACCATCCGACCACGAGATGCACCGTCATCAATCCAACATTTTGAACAAAGAACCACCATTACATGTTATGTAGACCAGGGGTCCCCAACCTTTTTTGCACCATGGACCGGTTTAATGCAGGCATTATTTTTAGGTATCGTCTTCCCACTTGAGAAAAATACAACTCTTTATAACGCTGAATTAGTGGGAGCCCTAGGCTTGTTTCTTTGCAATGAAACTGATGGAAATCAGCCTTTGGCTACAATTTGTCACATTTAGATTTGATGTGTTCATTAATGTGCATTGTATCATGTCACACCATCCTTGCCAAACTTGAGACCTCCGATTTCGGGAGGTGGGGGTGGGGGGCATGGTCGGTAGTGGGGAGGAGGCGTGGTTGGGGAAGGCGCGTGGTTAAGTGGGGAGGAGTATATTTACGGCTACAATTCACCAACTCGAGTATTTCATGTATATTCCATATATATATATATATATATATGTATATATATATATATATATACATATATATATATATATATATATATATATATATATATATATATATATATATTTTATATATATATATATATTTTATATATATATATATTAAAGAATTTGACTCTTAACTACGCCCCCAACCACGCCCCGTACTTGACTTTCAGTGAATTGTAGCTACATATATTTATTTTATTATAGATATATAAATAACAGAAATGGTTGAATATCAAACGGGACCTATCAAATACACAGTGATAAAAACACAGTTGTTCTACTAACTGTACGGTGCTTGCTGGTTACTAAAAAAAACAACAACAACACTTACTATTTGAGTAACTTTGTTCTGCAATTTGCGTACTGCCGAGCGATCTTCGAATCCGGGAACATATCCTTCACGGATTTGTTGTAGACATCCGCAAAGGAGAATGGCATGTTGCTTCCAGCTATCAGCATAGCCATCTTTGTGTAAGCATAAGTTACACCATCGAGTCTCCGTTTTGCGAGGTGGCCCGTAATACTGGGTTGTGAACGGACGCTTGTTCTTCGCTGACCGTTCATGACTGAGTATATCCGTTTGGCCACCGTGTTCAATGGAGAAGTCTGTTCTACAAAATTTACAGGCAACATACCCCTTCCCCTTCGAACTCTCCTGGATAAACTGAAATTCTTGTTTCCAATCGTTTTGGAACTTGCAAGCGTATTTCTTCATTTTGCTCATCGACGGCATCGCCATGACTGTAACTTCCTCATTCTTCTGCTTCGTCTCGTGTGTGCAGTTTTTTTTATCAACATCCGTAGATGTTGTGAAGTGATTGGGCAGGCAAGCTGTTTATATTGTGGAAAAGCGGACGAGAAAAAAAGGCTGTCCCCACTCAGGTCCGCATGGAGCTGGAGGGGGCGTGGCCTCCAGCTCCGGCTGAATTTCGGGAGATTTTTGGGAGACAATATCTTCCGGGAGGTTTTCGAGAGAAGCGCTGCATTTCGGGAGTCTCCCGGAAAATCCGGGAGGATTGGCAAGTATGTTGTCACACAGTTATATTTTCCTGAGGGTACTCTCTTGAAGGAATCACAGTACTATCTATCTAAGAAATGGCAACTTCTTATAAAGATTTTTATTGTATATCTTTAAACAAGCTCATCGGTGTGTCTCATGTACAGGTGTCAAACTCAAGGCCCGCGGGCCAGGTCTGGCCCTCCACGTCATTTTCAATAGCCCGCAAAAGCATGTATCAATAAAATTCCTTTTATTTTCTTTCTTTACTTTCTTATTTTCTTACTAAAGGTATTAGTTTTTTTTGTTTTTTTCTAGTTTGACAAGGGAAAAAAAGTCTGTGCAATATTGCAACAAATATATTATCTATCTTTGTTGGTCAGAATCCAAATAAATACTTAAACAGCTGCTTAACTTATGGTTTAGAAGCAAGATATCCATCAAATTGTACACTATAAAAATGACCAATAGATTTTACCGTAACATTTTGCAAGGTTTTTTTTTTTTACAGCATATTGCAACTGTAAGTTGAAAAAAAACGACCAATGTTTGTTTTTTATAGTAAAATTCTGTCGAATGAGCTGTCAGTTTTTTTTGTTTTTGTTTAAATCCACGGTTAATGATTTTATGGTACCATATTGTATTATGGTAAAAAACTGGCAGCTGAGTTGCCAAAATACAATTAAACAGCGGCACTGTATTTTTATTTACAGTAATATGTTAAATAATAATCATAAAATGACACCAAATATTTTACAGTAAAAGTCTGGCAATTAAGCTGACAGGTTTCTTCTGTAAAAATCAGTGGTCAAATCCACAGATTTTTTTTAAATGATTTACGTTAACTGTTTTAATATTTAAATTCATAGGCAAATTCATTAAATATTTACTGTTACAAACGACTATCTAATGACAGCCATGACTGCTGTGTGGCCCTCAATGAAAACAAGTTTGACACCCCTGGTCTGGTGCGAGAGGCCAAAGTTAAATCGGACAAAATGCAGTCCTTTATAAATCATTTAATGTTTCTCTCTGGCCTGGTAGGAAAAGCTTCACGGACCTTTACCGGTCCCCGGACCGGTGGTTGGGGACTACTGATATAGACCACAAGGAAGTGTTTTAAATGTAGAAAAAAAAAATCACAGAATAACCCCTTTAATGCTTCTTTGCATGAATAGACCCGAAATAGACCTGTTCAACGATAGTGCGCCTGAAAAAATATAGTATATTTATATAAAGTTTTTTTTCTCTAGAGACCCAATGCGCTTCACAATGTGAAAACCATAATCTACATTTTTAAGCTTCATTTAAACCAGTGAGGTGGTGAAGTGAAGTGTCTTGTGCAAGGACACAACGGCAGTGACTAGGATGGCGGAAGCTGGATTCGAACCAGTAACCCTCAAGTTGTTTGCTTTCTACCATCTGAGCCATGCCACGCATTGATTTATAAAACTACTGTAGTTTTTTGTACTACATATTGTATTTAAGGTACTTTATTGTCATGCCAGCAGACATGAGATGGCACGAAAATCAGGAATGCATCCTATTAAAGTCTTTGGCATCAGTTGTCAGGAAATGAATGGTTCTACCGTTAATATAATGACGGATCTTAAAGGGAAATTATTCTTATCCTCCGTGTGAGCTTTCTCACAATTATGTTAATCTCCTTCCTTTGACTGTGGATCTCTTTGCATTTCCTCAGTTACAGTTTGTGTACAGCACTTAGATTGCAATGTAAATAATTCAAAGACAAACACAAACAGATTGTGATAGCACAGTGGAAGAATCGTACCTGCAGTCGTTTGCCTTGCAGAAATCAGAGCAACCAGATGAGGGGGGAAAAAAACGTATGTGTTTGGGTGGAGCTGTCCCTGGAATGATGGTGAGCAGACAACCACCCCATTCTTTTATTCATTTCAAGAGTTAAAGATGGATGAGCAGATGAATAATTTCTAGTCGGCGAGCCATGCAGGACCGGCAAGGGTGTTTGTTTGCACTCTTGTGCGTCGTGGAGGAGACCGAGCTAGCGTTCCTGCATCACAGAGATATGACTTAGATGAAAATACGACGTTCATTCCCCCTCCACAGCTGTGTCAGGTCTCCTTGTGTCCTCCACCGACCTGCCACAACACAAGATATACACGGGCCATCGCACCAATCTAGTGCCATTTGCGTGCATCCCCAGGAAATCAAATGTATAAATACGCGATAGAATGAACGCGGAAATACAATTTTTATGAAGCAATGTGTCTTGCACATTGATCTGATTGCATATTTAACCGGGAAAGCACTGGAAGAGCGTATGCCTCCGTAACTCCCGACTTTGCATTATTTAAAAAATTCCTGAATCCAGACGGGGATCCAGATCAGCCCCAAAATGTAATCAATCAACTGTTCCTTGACATTTCTTGACAGTTAAATCCAAACTGGACCAATACCGTCGACCATAACATTCTATTAGAATGTATCAAAACACGTATTGGTATGTCAGACTTACAGCCTTTTGGTTTTAACTCCTATTTTACTGACAGGATGCAGTGCGTCTCCCATAACAATGTGACCTCGGACTCTGTTAAGGTAACGTGCAGAGTTCCACAGGGTTCGGTTCTTGGCCCGGCACTCTTCAGTATCTACATACTGCTTCTCAATAAACTCAATAAACGTTTGGGAAATGAGGAAACTAATTGTCGAAGCTTTGAAAGTGGAGTTATTTCCCATTCTTGTTTTATGTAGAGCTTCAGTCGTTCAACAGTCAGGGGTCTCTGCTGTCGTATTTTACGCTTCATTTTCGATGGGAGACGGGTCTGGACTGCAGGCAGGCCAGGAAAGTACCCGCACTCTTTTTTTTTACGAAACCACGCTGTTGTAACACGTGCTGAATGTGGCTTGGTATTGTCTTGCTGAAATAAGCAGGGGCGTCCATGAAAAAGACGGCACTTAGATGGCAGCATATGTTGTTCCAAAACCTGTATGTACCTTTCAGCATTAATGGTGCCTTCACATATGTGTAAGTTACCCAAGCTGTGGGCACTAGTGCACCCCCATACCATCACAGATGCTGGCTTTTGAACTTTGCGTCGATAACAGTCTGGATGGTTCGCTTCCTCTTTGGTCCGGATGACACGATGTCGAATATTTCCAAAACAATTTGAAATGTGGACTCGTCAGACCACAGAACACTTTTCCACTTTGCATCAGTTAGATCTTAAATGATCTAGGGCCTAGAAAAGCCGGCGGCGTTTGTGGATGTTGTTGATAAATGGCTTTCGCTTTGCATAGTAGAGCTTTAACTTGCACTTAGAGTCGTAGCGACAAACTGTATTTAGTGACAGTGGTTTTCTGAAGTGATCCTGAGCCCATGTGGTGATATATTCTTTAGAGATTGATGTTTGTTTTTGATACAGTGCTGATGGGCTGAGGGATCGAAGGTCACGGTCATTCAATGTTGGTTTCTGGCCATGCCGCTTACGTGGAGTGATATCTCCAGATTTTCTGAACCTTTTGATGATATTATGGAGCGTAGATGTTGAAATCCCTAAATTTCTTGCAATTGCACTTTGAGAAACGTTGTTCTTAAACTGTTTGACTATTTGCTCACGCAGTTGTGAACAAAGGGGTGTACCTCACCCCGTCCTTTCTTGTGAAAGACTGAGCATTTTTTGGGAAGCTGTTTTTATAACCAATCATGGCACCCACCTGTTCCCACTTAGCCTGCACACCTGTAGGATGTTCCAAATAAGTGTTTGATGAGCATTCCTCAACTTTATCAGTATGTATTGCTTCTTTTCCAACTTCTTTGTCATGTGTTGCTGGCATCAAATTCTGAAGTTATGATTTTTTGGAAAAACAAATGTTTATGAGTTTGAACATCAAATATCTTGTCTTTGTAGCATATTCAACTGAATATGGGTTGAAAATTATTTGCAAATCATTGTATTCTGTTTATATTTACATCTAACACAATTTCCCAAATCATATGGAAACGGGGTTTGTACAATCCTCCGGTTTATCTTTTTCATACACTTTTAGACCCTGCTGATGTTGTAACTTGATATGAGTCCACCCTGCCTGCCTTTTCCATAAAACGCATCACCTGAGACAAACTCTCGTGCAGGCATCTCAAAAGGAACTCATCTCAGCACCACGCTGCCTCGCTCCTCTCGACCTTGTTCATACAAACATTCAGAGTGTAACGATCGGTTATAGAGCAGAACCAAAGTGAGGGCTTCTTCATATGGCCCCTCTGGGGACCCCTACTGTGGGGCTGGTGTTTAATCAATCCCTTGGCTTCAACTCTCAGCAGGCCCGTGACTCCCTGACCTCACCATCTGTGCTGACTTGTGTTCACAGAATTGATGCTCTATTATAAGATAACTGTCCTTGAGCTCTCCCCACTTTTTTTTTTCCAGCAATGGGATTTTGCCTGACCTACCCTACACACAAACTTTATACCCGCACACACAAACGTGACGCACACAAACACACATTTATGTGGCGTAAGTTATCATGACACATACAGTATGTCGAGACACTTTAAATGTCCTAAAACCCACAAGTAAGCAATGTGTTAAGTGTATCCTTTACGTCAGGAGTGGCCAAAATTGTTGCGTCAGGGGTCACATTGGGCGGATATTTTTGGGCCGTCTGCATGTAAAGCAACTATATATATATATATATATATATATATATATATATATATATATATATATATATATATATATATATAGTCAAGGTTTCTGTGTTTTTTCCGTTATACAGTGCCCGATACCGGGGCACAGCGGAATATACGTTAGCTAACATATGCGAACAAACCTTGTTTCCATATGAGTTGGGAAATTGTGTTAGATGTAAATATAAACAGAATACAATGATTTGCAAATCCTTTTCAACCCATATTTTATTGAATGCACTACAAAGACAAGATATATGATGTTCAAACTCATAACCTTTTTTTTTTTTTTTCAAATAATAATTAACTTAGAATTTCATGGCTGCAACATGTGCCAAAGTAGTTAGGAAAGGGCATGTTCACCACTGTGTTACATCACCCTTTTCTTTTAACAACACTCAATAACTGTTTGTGAACTGAGGAAACTAATTGTTGAAGCTTTGAAAGTGGAACTTTTTCTCATTTTTGTTTTATGTAGAGCTTCAGTCGTTCAACAGTCCGGGGTCTCCGCTGTCGTATTTTACGCTTCATAATGCGCCACACATTTTTAATGGGAGACAGGTCTGGACTGCAGGCAGGCCAGTCTAGTACCCACACTCTTTTACTACGAAACCACGCTGTTGTAACATGTGGCTTGGCATTGTCTTGCTGAAATAAGCAGGGGCGTCCATGATAACGTTGCTCCAAAACCTGTATGGAGCATTCACAGATATGTAAGTTACCCATGCCTTGGGCAGTAATACACCCCCATACCATCACAGATGCTGGCTTTTGAACTTTGCGCCTACAACAATCCGGATGATTATTTTCCTCTTTGTTCCGGAGGACACCACATCCACAGTTTCCAAATATAATTTGAAATGTGGACTCGTCAGACCACAGAATACTTTTCACTTTGCATCAGTCCATCTTGAATGAGCTCGGGCCCAGCGAAACCAGCGGTGTTCCTTGAGGTTGTTGATAAATGGGTTTTGCTTTGCATATTAGAGTTTTAACTTGCACTTACAGATGTAGCAACCAACTGTAGTTACTGACAGTGGTTTTATGAAGTGTTCCTGGGCACATGTGGTGATATCCCTTACACACTAATGTCTGTATTTGATGCAGTACCACCTGAGGGATCAACGGTATGTAATATCATCGCTTACATGCAGGGATTTCTCTGGATTCTCTGAAACGGACCGTAGATGGTAAAATACCTAATTTCCTTGCAATAGCTCGTTGAGAAAAAAAATAGAATAATATATATATATACATCCATCCATCCATCCATTTTCTACCGCGTATTCCCTTTTGGGGTCGCGGGGGGCGCTGGCGCCTATCTCAGCTACAATCGGGCGGAAGGCCGGGTACATATATATATATGTATATAGGTTGATATATATATATATATATATATATATATATATATATATATATATATATATATATATATATATATATATATATATATATATATATACACAGTATCTATAAAATTCTGAAGTACTTGTACTTACATATGTACATGTGTACTGTAATTAAATAAGCATCTAAAAAAATTTAATATCGAAATCACTACACTAACTTTAGTTATTTTGTAATTATTATTTATTACAACTGTGTGCTGTTTTTTATAGTGATCAAGGATTACCATTACATGGCTGTTTTTTCACGTAATCTGCGATCACAATGCTTTGTCTCTACATATTAATTTCATACAGAATACAGAAGACGTAAATTGGCCAAACATGTAAAAATACAGCACAAACTGCTATTGGCAAAAATATTTTATATGGAGGCTCACACGCACGCGCACACACACACGCACGCTCGCACACACACACACAGTTCATATATATATTCTAATACTGTGAAACTGTTTCACAACACTTAACTCCGTGCAAACTGTTGTTGATGTTTCCTCTAGATGGAGATACTTAAAACAGTGCTCATTTATTGGTATCAGTACTGCATCCGTGAGTCTCTTTTTAAGCTTGCCTGCTGGTACCCGAAAGTAAGGCCTTATGCTTTTTAGCTGGAATGTCGGGAATCTGAATCCCATCTCTGAGAATGCAAACACAACTCTTGGTTGTACCAGGCATGCTTGTGTCTCAAATCAAATGCATGGCATGAAAACTTCAATTGTATTGTAATAAGTGGTGGATTTAAGAATAGAGAAGCTACAGGGGTCCGTGTACCTTCCGTTCATTCTATTTCCAATTCTTAAATGCAAATCAAAAAACACATTTCAGACCATTTTTTTTCTATTTCCATTTTTGTAACAAAAGTTGGAAAACTATTTAATGACACTTTTTTAAAACAACAATAGGACTCCTGCTGAACAAAGGTGTTACTGTTATGTTAAAAACATGCTAAATGCAAAGGAAAAGCTAAAATACTGCTTCCGGTTCCATAACCTGTTTACGGCTCAGACCACTGTCAACGGCGCTCATCCGTCTGTGGCGCACACATCCAGGGAAAGTCCCGATCTCCGCCCTGCAGCATCCACCAGCTGTAATCATTCACCGGCAATCAGCACACCTGCATGTAATGAATGAGCTGCCTTCTTGCCTGGACAATCTGCCATCGCGCGCCGGAGTATTGTCTTCTGTCACGTACAGTAAACCCACGTCCTGCTTATGCAATCCTGCTCTCTCTGTCTGTTTTCCCTTCCGTGTTTCATTATCGTGTCATCCTACCGCAGACCTTCGTTCCCGTGTTTGATGTTGCTGTGTGTGTCGTCATTCCTCGTCGTCGTTCCCCTGCTTCTCGGATTGCCCCTTGGATCTCGACCTCAAGCTTGGACACGTTCTTCTCGATGCCTCTCGCTCGTCCTGGATTACCTGCCTGCCCCACAGACTTCCGTGTTCTTTCGCTCTCACCAACATTTATGGTAAAACCCTCCAGTTAAATACTACACATAGTCTTACACCATACACACTCTTGGATCTAGTTCACACTCCATTCCCTTAGTTTATATTTATATTGTTTGATTATTATATATATGTTTAATATATATATAATAAATCTATAGAACTAAAAATACCTCTAGTGTCTGTTGCCGTCAGCTTCCTCAGTTAACCATAACATAACCACCCATTTTTGCATTTTGGATGAACATTTTTTTCAGATTTTTGTGTTTATTTGGAAAATTTCAAATCCACAAATGGAAAACAGCACAGCATCCACTTTTATGGCAATATTTAAATGAAAATCCACCCTTTTTTGTTTGTTTTTAAATCTGCCATACATAATAAAAATCACAAAACAACCTTAATTAAATTTTTTGATTTGCGTTTCAGAATTGGAAATAGAATGAACCTACAAGGGTTAAGCACACAAGAATGATGGATTTTTTTTAGCATTTGCAAAAAAATTGTGTTTAAAAAAAAAAAGATGCAGAATTTCATCTTTCAAATACTGCCCACCTTAAAGCAGACAATAATCACTGGATTACATTTTGGAATTAACTTGTTTTAATGAAGCAAAATATCATTATTCAAGATTGTTTGGGTTTTTTCCTGTGTTCTAAATGACAAATATGTAGAGTAAACAATTTTTCCTATTTCTAAAAATATCTCTCAAAACATCCATCCATCCATTTTCTAACACTTATTCCCTTTGGGGTCGCAAAGGGCGCTGGTGCCTATCTCAGCTACAACCGGGCAGAAGGCAGGGTACACCCTGGACGAGTCGCCACCTCATCGCAGGGCCAACACAGATAGACAGACAACATTCACACTCACATTCACACACTAGGACCAATTTAGTGTTGCCAATCAACCTATCCCCAGGTGCATGTCTTTGGAAGTGGGAGGAAGCCGGAGGGAACCCACGCAGTCACGGGGAGAACATGCAAACTCCACACAGAAAGATCCCGAGCCCGAGATTGAACCCAGGACTACTCAGAACCTTCGTATTGTGAGGCAGACGCACAAACCCTTGTACTACCGTGCTGCCCTCTAAAAACATATTGGAGATGTGTGCCCGCATCATACTGCTCTCAAGTCCAAGTCCTAAAACACCACACCACAACAGTCCAATGCATCACGTGGGTGAAATTGGTTCTTTTATCATCCTAATGTTAATGAGGGTATGTCATTATTTTTTTGGAAACATTTCACACAGAGCCCTGTTGTATATTAACTGACATTTTCTAAGCTACTTTTGGTTCTCAAGCGTGTTTAATCTGCAGCGGATTGTCCCAAAACTGGCACGAGGGAGAGTTAAAGACAATAACAATGCCCATGTTACGTTCTTGTTTTCTTCCTGTGTGCTTTTTCCTTTGTCGCCCTCCTCTCGCTCGGTTTTGCTCTCTGTTCAGTTACCATGGCAACAGGGGAGGGCAGGAAGGCCCGAGCACACCTGGTTGCAATCACCTTTGCCTACTTGTACTGATTGCACACACCTGTCCATTGCTGGGTCTTTCCCCGGTCCTCCCCACTCTCAGACTATGACAATTACTCCATGGATTATATTAGTATTAGTATACCTCTTCTTTTTGTCTTACTCTGTTTTCATGCCAGGTGCCTTACCCACCTTCCTGTGGTTTGTTCTTTTTGTTGAGGTTGTTTTTTTTTTTTTTGTGGAACTGAAACTTTTCTGTCAGGCTTTATTTTTTTCCTCTGCATTTGTCTATTCCTGTGTTTAGTATTTCCTGTCTTTTAGTTCCTGTCAAGTGCTCTTAATTTGTCAGCTTCCTGTCTTGTTCCTCCTCAGTATGTTTAGTATTTTCTGTCCTTAGTTCCTGTCTAGTGCTCTTATTTTGTCAGCATCCTGTCTTGTTCCCTGAGTGCTGTGTTCCCCTTCAGCTGCGGCTGATTGGCATCTGGCCACACCCGTCGCCAATCAGCCGGCTCCTAATTGTACCACCTTTGTCTTGTGTCAGTTGCTGGATCATTGGGACGGCATGGCGCAGTGGGAGAGTGGCCGTGCGCAACCCGAGGGTCCCTGGTTCAAATCCCACCCAGTACCAACCTCGTCACGTCCGTTGTGTCCTGAGCAAGACACTTAAACTTGCTCCTGATGGGTGCTGGTTGGCGCCTTGCATGGCAGCTCCCTCCATCAGTGTGTGAATGTGTGTGTGAATGGGTAAATGTGGAAGTAATGTCAAAGCGCTTTGAGTACCTTGAAGGTAGAAAAGCGCTATACAAGTACAACCCATTTATTGTATTGTCATTCGGACTTGACGTTGCCATATGTTGCTCATGTCGTGTCAGTGATTCTTTTCAGCTATTACCTTTCATGCTACAGTTTGTCCTGGTCGTCGTAGCGGTAAGCTGTTCTAGTTAGCCTTTTGTTATTTCCAGTTGTATTGTTTGCTATCCACTAGCTTCCATGCTAAAGTTCATTTTTGTTTTCTAGCTTCCAGTGCTAGCTCCCTTAGTTTGTTATTCCGCCCACGTGCGTGTTTTTTGTTTTTTCTTGTTCTATTATTTATATTAAATAATGTCTTCATATTCTATGCCTGCCTCCTTCTCTGTATGATGGGGTTCGTCAACAAATAATCCTGACATTTTCAGTGCCATTTGTTTTTGGAATACACTTATTTAACTGCACCTCGTTTCTGTCTCTCTGCTTTTGGGGTCCAATTGATTCTTTAGCGCAGGGGTCTCAAACTCAATTTACCTGGGGGCAAGAAAAGATTTCTTAAAAAATCTAAAATGCACTTTTTAATGAATTCACCTTCTATGAATGGCTTTCCCGCCCTAGCAACATACTTGCCAATCCTCACGATTTTTCTGGGAGACTCCTGAATTTCAGTGCACCTCCCGACAATCTACTGGTGCAACCATTCTCCCGAATTTGTCCCAATTTTCACCCGGCCGACATTAAGGGCTGCCGTGACTGCACTGCCTTTAACGTCCTCTACAACAGTGGTTCTCACCATTTTTCAGTGATGTACCCCTTGTGAAAATGTTTTTAATTCAAGTACCCCCTAATCAGAGCAAAGCATTTTTGGTTGAAAAAAAGAGATGAAATAAAATACAGCACTCTGTAATCAGTTTCTGATTTATTAAATTGTATAACAGTGCAAAATATTGCTCATTTGTAGTGGTCTTTCTTAAACTATTTGAGAAAAAAGATATAAAAATAACTGAAAAACTTGTTGAAAAATAAACAAGTGATTCAATTATAAAGATTTCTACACATAGAAGTAATCAACTTAAAGTGCCCTCTTTGGGGATTGTAAAAGAGATCCATCTGGATTCATGAACTTCGTTCTAAACATTTCTTCACGATAAAATAAATCTTTAACATCAATATTTATGGAACATGTCCACAAAACGTTTAGTTGTCAACATTGAATGTTAGATTGATGTATTATTTTTCCACAGTTTATGAAATTACATTTATACTTCATTGAAGAATTATACATTTAACATATCTATAAAGGATTTATGAATTAATGTTTTTTGGAATGTTTTTAATACATTTTACTTGTCCCTTGGTATACCTTCAAGTACCTCCAGGGGTCCGCGCACCCCCAAAAGAGGACTAATGCTCCAATACATGTCATCGCGCACGCTTTTACATCACACAACCACTGTATGAGACTTGTGCATAACAACATACGTGGCTGCAAGATGTACTTCAACAGCCATACACGTCACACTAAGGGTGGCCGTAAAAAAACTTTTAACACTGTTACAAATATGCGCCACACTTTGAACCCACACCAAACAAGAATTAAAAACTCTTTCTGGGAGAGCTTCCGCACCCTAACACAACTTAAACACAAGAGAACAAATACCCAGAACACCTTGCAGGGGTACAATATACAACACCTAAACCGACACAAGTAGGGAGGGTTGGTGGTAGCGGGTGTGTGTATATTGTAGCCCTGAAGAGTTAGTTCTGCATGGGATTGTGGGTAATTGTTCTGGTGTGCTTATGTTGTGAATTGATTAACGTGGACTCCGACTTAAACAAGTTGAAAAACTTATTCGGGTGTTACCATTTAGTGGTCAATTGTACGGAATATGTACTGTACTGTGCAAACTACTAATAAAAGTATCAATCAATCAATCAATTGTGTTACGATGCGGTAGTTCTCCCGAAATGTGTTTGTCATTCTTGTTTGGTGTGGCTTCACAGTCTGGCACATATTTGTAACAGTGTTAAAAAAAGTTTTACGGACACCCTTAGTGTGACGTGTGTAGCTGTTGATCAAATATATCTTGCCATAGCACACGTGTGTCTAACATGGCCAGATGCAACACACAAATGGGCTTCCATGCTGTCAGCTCAAGATGTAGGGGGCGCTAAAGGCAGTGCCATAATAGCACCCCCTGAATATTTTGATCTGGTAAAAATAGACAGGAGCTTTGAGAGAATTTGCGCCCTGAAATTCAGGAGTCTCCCAGGCAAATTGGGGACGTTGGCTAGTATGGCGCTGTTAAGCGCTTTTCATATTAAACTCGCAGGCCGCACCAACATCAAATTGTCATATCAAAACGCGGGCCGCATGTTTGAGACCCCTGCTTTAGCGTAACAAGCTAACATGTCTAAATTTACACACCAACGTTAAGTTGAGACTACTGTACGGCAGAAAAATTGCTACCGTATCCACGCTAACTGCTTGCTCACAGAAAAACACACAGCCGACACACCATGGTGTGTTCAATGGCAATGCAGAAATATGAGCCACAACCTGTTAAAATTTCACATTATTCAACTCGGAATTACAGGTTGGAAAGGTGCGAGGGATAGAACAGGAAGTGCACACACGGTGTTTAGTACGCACGTATGTAACATTATCTTGTTATCATTCACTTTCTTTGGACACAACTTTACTGCTAGTTAGCTAACATTTAGCAAATCAGCAAAGTCAAACATGTTTCAATTAATATCCACAGCTCCAAATCATCACGGCTATGGTATATTTGTCACTAACGATTACGTTTTTCCCATGGCTCATAGCTAGCTGCTGTAGTGCTTCTTCTTCAGGGGAGACTCAAGCATGCTGTATGCAGGCTACTTTACACAGCTGCTGACCCTCTTTTGGACTCAGGTACTGCATTTTACTGTCAAGTTAGGTTTTTTTTTTTCCTCCAAAAGTCAAATTAATGTTCCAGGCCAGGGGTGTTGAACTGAATGAATGAATGAGTTTATTTTGGTCATATATTCAACCATCAAACATTTTGTGTGACCAGTTTAACAATACAGATTATACATAGTTCCAATCAATCCAATCCATCCATCTTCCATCCATTTTCTACCGCTTATTCCCTTTTGGGGTCGCGGGGGGCGCTGGCGCCTATCTCAGCTACAATCGGGCGGAAGGCGGCGTACACCCTGGACAAGTTGCCACCTCAATACAATCCATTCTATTTATATAGCACATTTAAACAACAAAATGTTTCCAAAGTGCTGCACAAAAATATAAAAAACAACATTCAAATACTATTCTGAGCTACACCAATGACTGAATAAAAACAAAAGCAAAACAAAAAAATATATATATAAAACCAATATAAAATAAATATGATTAAATTGATTTTAAAGGGTAAAACCAATTAAAACAGTATATAGAAATAAAAATGTATTTATTTTATATATATGTAACAATCATACACATTTACACACAAAAAAGGAATAGGCTGAAGCCAAAGCTTATATTTGCCTATCCCATACCTTCACTAAAAATAAGTTGAACTCATTTTAGCATGGGGGCTGCGTGGAGAAAAATATTTGCCCAAGTGAGCTGAACTGGTGAAATCATGGCATAATAACTTAAAAATACATTTACGACAACTTTAGATTGTTTTATTTTTTTGATTTTGTCCCAAAATACAACAAGCCCATTCTGATGATGTACAGATGACAAATTACCCCCTTGAAAGAACACTTCAATTTAGTTGACAATTTTGAGGAAAACATTGGTATAGCTGCAAAAAAAACTAAATAAAATAATTAACTCTTTCTCAGAGTCGCTCACTTCCTATTTCGGATTGAACAAAATAAATAATCAAAACTCTTCGACGTATCAAATAGCTTATTTGTCATTTCCACATTATAATCCTGTGCGAACCCAACAAACCCAACAAACTGAGGTAGAAACTATCCAGCTGAGTTCCTCCCTGCCTTGTAGGCATCACTGTGTATTGATAGAAAAATAAAAGCTGTGCAATGCGTGAACAATTTCAACAAACCAAACTTAGGAACTTAAGAGACTGACAGCATTGCAGTAAATCACACACTGTTTACTTTCTTTACATTTCCATAGAAGACAATAGTTTTTATAGAACTATACCGAGATACACTATGTCAAGCAACATTTTAAGTGGGCTTACCGATTGTTTACTTTACTCCTCAAACCTTGCAGTAGGGTTGTAAAGTATACCGGTACTGGTATAGTATCTCGGTACTGGTGAATCAAAAACGGTACTATACTCTGTTTGAAAAGTACCGGTTATGGGACATGACGCGTCGTCACGTTAGGACATTGCTGGTTTTGCGAGCAGAGGAGCATGTTCGACAGCGCATAATCACAGAGTACTTAAAAGCAGATACAGTTTGTAGACAGAAAAGGGAGAACGGACGCATCTTGGTCAAAAAATGTACGATAAAGGTGAAGTTATAACACTGAAATGCCCTCAGGAAGAGGTGCTTTAAGACATGGCAAGCTAGCTCGCTGCGAACATTCATTCGCAGTCGGCAGTGTTTTAGCTAATTATTGATCACTAATCCTCGCCTCCATGGCGACGAATAAAGTACGTTTCTTACAAGTATCATCCATGCAGGACGAGGAATAGCTAAACATGCTTCACTATACACCGTAGCTAACTAGCATCCACTGTAATGATACCAAGTACAGTAGCGTTGCTAGTCGATACTACAATGATTACATCGATATTTTTTATCGTAACAATTTTTTGTTTTTAATCCATATTATGTTTAGAAATCCAGGAAATATGTCCTTGGACACATGAGGACTTTGAATATGACCAATGCATGATCCTGTAACTACTTGATATTGGTTCGGTACCTAAATTTTGGGTATCATGCAAAACTAAAGTAAAGTATCAAACAACAGAAGAATAAGTGATTATTACATTTTAACAGAAGTGTAGATAGAACATGTTAAAAGAGAAAGTAACCAGATATTAACAGTAAATTAACAGGTGGATTAATAATCAATTTTTTCAGTTTGTCCCCCATAATTTTGTCAAAATGGAATGAGGAATTACACAATATGTTACTACATACGTCAGCAGACAAATTAGGAATCTTTGTTCGCATACTTACTAATAAAATACAAGTTGTCTGGTATGTTCACTATTTTATTTAAGGACACAATTATTCTCTGATTGCTATGAGAAACATATGTTTAGAAAAGTACCGAAAAGAATCAAAATACATTTGGGTACCGGTACCGGTACTAAAATATTGGTATCGGGACAAAACTACCTTGAATAGATTTTAGCTTTCACAAGTGCATCAATATCAGTTGTCAAATTTTGAGTGTCAGACAATTTAAGGATGTCATCCGAGTGGTTGTGCGTGAGTCTCGAGCAAAGCTTTGTTTTCCAGACGCTCATTATAGAATCAAAAAACACAGGACGAGATGTTGAACAGCCGCTTGTGCCAAATATGGTGAGCAGTCACCCGAGATGTCCTTGTTGTTGAGAGTGGTAGTCAGACAGCGTGGGGGATGGGGGGCGGGGTGTTCTTGTGAGTTGTGTGGGATATGAGACTTGGTCAGGGTTGAATTCTAGGACCATTGGACAAGCGACACATTTTCATTGGTGTACGTTTTCATCATTGGGGTTTCAGCCTTCAAACACGATACACCCTCCACAAAGGTGGCCCGCTGAAGGATGATGAGTCCTCAGCTTGTGTCCCATGCTCAACTGTTCCCGAAATTCCCCCTGTTACACTGCTGTATTCGGCTTGAGCCAAATCCAATGGCTGCTTCTTTCAGCTGCCTTTAAGACTGCTCTGAAGGTCCTCTGCAGAGCCTGACCGTGGACCGTGAAAAGTTCCTTCAGCAGTCTGATGGTGGTCGACACCTCAAATCCTCTGCATCCCGCTTCAACTGGATAGACTTTGGTGTTCCAGCCACGCAGCCTCGCTTCTTCTGCTATCTCTGAGTAGCCCAGCTTCATACGTTCATAGGCCTTCTCCATAGAGTTCTCCCATGGGACCGTGAGCTCTATGATGTCAGCAGTCTTCACCAAAGGGGACCAGAGCACCAAGTCTGGCCTGATGTTGGTAGAGGCAAACTCAGGTGGGAAAACTAGCTGTTTGTTCGCAAAATGGTGGGGTTTCCCTTTCACTTCCGTGAATAAATAGAGGAGGATAATTGTTCTACTTTTTTCGTTTTTGACAGAGACATTTTGTGGAAATGAGGATGCCAAATCGCATTACTTGACTAACAAATATTGCTATTGCGACATCTAGTTGGCGCATTGAGAATAGCAGTTTCCATCCATCCATCTTCTTCCGCTTATCCGAGGTCGGGTCGCTGGGGCAGCTACTTCGTCCAGCTCTTCCCAGGGGATCCCGAGGCTTTTTCTTTCATTTCAAAAAGGCATCTTATTTTTCCACTTAGTAAACCTATCTCGCAGGCTGATAAAACCCATTCGCAGGCCGGTTAAACCCATTCGCAGGCCGGATCCGCATGTTTGACATACAGTGGGGCAAAAACGTATTTAGTCAGCCACCGATTGTGCAAGTTCTCCCACTTTAAATGGTGACAGAGGTCTGTAATTTGTATCATAGGTACACTTCAACTGTGAGAGACAGAGTGTGGAAAAAAAATCCAGGAATTCACATTGCAGGAATTTTAAAAAATGTATTTGTAAATTATGGTGGAAAACAAGTATTTGGTCAACCATTCAAAGCTCTCACTGATGGAAGGAGGTTTTGGCTCAAAATCTCACGATACATGGCCCCATTCATTCTTTCCTTAACACGGATCAATCGTCCTGTCCCCTTAGCAGAAAAACAGCCCCAAAGCATGATGTTTCCACCCCCATGCTTCACAATAGGCGTGGTGTTCTTGGGATGCAACTCAGTATTCTTCTTCCTCCTAACACGACGAGTTGAGTTTATACTAAAATGGATACATGGATGATACAACAGAGGATTGGGAGAATGTCATGTGGTCAGAAGAAACCAAAATATAACTTTTTGGTATAAACTCAACTCGTCGTGTTTGGAGGAAGAAGAATACTGAGTTGCATCCCAAGAACACCATGCTTACTGTTGAGGATGGGGGTGGAAACATCATGCTTTGAGGCTGTTTTTCTGCTAAGGGGACAGGACGATTGATCCGTGTTAAGGAAAGAATGAATGGGGCCATGTATCGTGAGATTTTGAGCCAAAACCTCCTTCCATCAGTGAGAGCTTTGAATGGTTGACCAAATACTTATTTTCCACCATAATGTACAAATTAATTATTTAAAATTCCT
This sequence comes from Nerophis ophidion, assembly GCF_033978795.1. Taxonomy (NCBI): domain Eukaryota; kingdom Metazoa; phylum Chordata; class Actinopteri; order Syngnathiformes; family Syngnathidae; genus Nerophis; species Nerophis ophidion. Next base: position 23,138,815 of record NC_084623.1, on the reverse strand, counting down.
ACAATGTGAATTCCTGGATTTTTTTCCCCATTCTGTCTCTCACAGTTGAAGTGTACCTATGATAAAAATTACAGACCTCTGTCATCATTTTAAGTTGGAGAATATGCACAATTGGTGGCTGACTAAATACTTTTTTGCCCCACTGTAACTGTTCGAGGCTTTTAAAAAAACACCAGGGTTTGAGTAGTAGTAGCCATTCCATGACGCCATCCCTGATTGTACTGCTTGGTTTTTTTTTTACATTCACTCAGGTTTTCTTTGGTATGTATATTACTTTTACTTTAATATGTGCAACTTTGGTCACTCGAGTAGCAAAGTGAAGAGCATTCAGCGAACTTATGTGGATTCAATCACTCTAAATCAAACATACTAATTAAAACCCTTACGCCTGATTGCATAATTAGACCTAGCCCTGGCAGCAGCGCTTAAAGAGTGAAGGTGAAAAGTACTAGAACATTTTCTTTAATGTAGAACTCTGCAGAATGTTTCTGTAAGCATGGTGATGGTATATCCATGGCAGGTAATTTTACAATTACATTACTGGCGTAATCATCATATTTAAGACATGTTTTTCATGTTCTGCTGTCTTACACCAAATGTTGCGTTAGTTTAGGGTATTTTTTGCAACCACAGAGTAGAATCTATTGTCTGTTTGTAAAAAAAAAACAAAAACAAAAAAACCCTTGTCTATTCTTCAGTTCAAGTATTGTTTATCAGCAGGTATGCGCCAACCACAACCCGTGGAGCATGCTTGCCCTTAAAACCTTTGAATATTTTTCAATTGTTTTTTTACTGAAATGAGATTTTCTTATTTAAACGGGGATAGGAGGTCCATTCTATGTGTCATTCTTGATCATTTCGCAATATTGCCATATTTTTGCTAAAAGGATTTAGTAGAGAACATCGACGATAAAATTTGCAACTTTTGGTCGCTAATAAAAAAGCCTTGCCTTTAGCAGAAGTAGCAGACGATGACCTCACCCGTGTGAGGGCTCCTCACATCCTCACATTGTTTATAATGGGAGCCTCCAAAAAAAGAGCTATTCGGACCGGGAAAATGACAATTTCCCCATTAATTGAGCGAGGATGAAATATTTGTGGCTGAGGATATTGATAGTGAAGGACTAGAAAAAATAAATAAATAAATAAAATAAAATAAAAAGCGACGGCTCCGGGCGGCAGCAGTGTGAGCGTTTCAGATGTAATTAGACACATTTACTAGGATAATTCTGTAAGATCCCTTATCTGCTTATTGTTTTAATAGTGTTTTAGTGAGATTGTAGAGACATACCTGGAGGTCGGATGGCTGCGGTGAACGCACCAGTGTCTCAGAGAGAAGCCGAGGAGCCAAGCTCACAGCTGCTTTTTTTGACAGCTACTGCAGGAGGACGAATAATCCGCTGATGTCTCCGGTAAGATATATATTACAATGTTCCCATCCAAAAACATGCTGGTTGACGTAGAGAAACATGTTCGCTTGACTGCTCCGTTTTAAAGCTTCACAACAAACAAAGAAACACCGGCTGTGTCTCGGTGCTAAAAACAGCTGCAATACATCCCGCTTCCCACCAACAGCATTGTTCTTTATAGTTTCCATTATTAATTGAACAAATTGCAAAAGATTCAGCAACACAGATGTCCAAAATACTGTGTAATTGCGCGATGAAAAGAGACGACTTTTAGCCGTAATTGGTGCTAGGTTAATATGTCCCCTCCAACCCGAAACCTTACAAACACACGTCATCATACGCGTCATCATTCCGCGACAAGAAACTCCGCGGGAAATTTAAAATTGTAATATAGTAAATTAAACCGGGTATTGGCATGTGTTGCAATGTTAATATTTCATCATTGATATTTAAACTATCAGACTGCGTGGTCGGTAGTAGTGGGTTTCAGTAAGCCTTTAAGGCAGAATTTGGCAAATTACGGCCCATTAAGATTTTCAATCCGCCCGCCGGACGTTACCGAATTTTTTTGGGACCTTTAACATTGAAACTGTAGCCACCATTATGATGTGCAATACTGTTTTAAAATTTCCATAAGTCTGGAACTTTACAAAATATGTAAATGTTTGGAAACTGCACTTTTGCGTGTTATGCAAGTTATTATGGTAATCTACATCACAGCCGCTCAGACGAAGCAACAGCCGGTGTGGTTGGGTCTGTTTCCAGAGCAAGGAGCCACTGGCCAGCCTGGAACATGAATATCCAGAAAAGATAGGGAAGCGGATTTTTACAACAAAGTTTTGCAAAAAAATGATATATCCAAATATTTTTTGCCCTTTTTGTTCATACTTTGCCTTGTTTGTTGCATTTTTGTTGCATTTGGCTTCATTGTAAAATATGTCGATCGAGGAGGATGTGTAAAAAGTAAAGGAGGAGCGACGTTTATATGTTGTCAATATTCAGTTATCGTTCATAGTTAATAGAAAAAATCCCACATTCTTATTTTCATGTAAATTCTGGGTGTTTCATTCAGGAAAAAAAAATGTAAAATTATTTTCCATGTTTTGAGGGTGGTTTGTCAACGTTTTTAGCATTCAATCAGAAATGTTTGTGTATTGTTATATTAGTGTTCCTCAAAATAAGGGACCTAAGTAAACATATAGTATAATATATATTTATATATATTAGGGCTGTTAAAGTTATCGCGATAATAATGCCATCCATCCATTTCTACCGCTTGTCCCGTTCAGGATCGCGGGGTGCTAGAGCCTATCTCAGCTGCGTTCGGGCGGAAGCCGGGGTACTCCTTGGACAAGACGCCATCTCATCGCAGGCGATAATATTGTGTTAACTATAAATTCCAACAATGGCACTAATTTTTGGGACGGCCGATTAAGATATGTCCTTTTAGCGGGGGAAATTGTCTGCAGTTCACTTGCCACTGATGACAAAAGCAAACGGAAATGGACAAAAGAAAGTCTACCTTATGGAAAAATCGGGTTCAAATCCATGGCAAGTTGTTCTCCTGACAAGAAACGACTATTTTTCGCAGTGAGAAGGGACAATATCCCTGAAGCAAATGCCTGTCGGGGTGGTGCTTCACTTCAATGCTCAGATTAGGGTTAAGGCGCAGTGATATAACGCGATCAATTTTTCAAAATAATCACATGCGTTAACTTTGACAACCCCAATACATATATTTTTATGTAAATGTATATATATATATATACAAACCCTGGTTCCATATGAGTTGGGAAATTGTGTTAGATGTAAATATAAATGGAATACAATGCTTTGCAAATCCTTTTCAACCCATATTTGTTTTTTTTTGCAAATAATAATTAACTTAGAATTTCATGGCTGCAACACAGTTGGGAAAGGGCATGTTCACCACTGTGTTACATCACCTTTTCTTTTAACAACACTCAATAAAGGTTTGGGAACTGAGGACACGAATTGTTGAAGCTTTGAAAGTGAAATTCTTTCCCATTCTTGTTTTATGTTTAACTTCAGTCGTTCAACAGTCCGGGGTCTCCACTGTAGTATTTTACGCTTCATAATGTACCACACATTTTCGATGGGAGACAGGTCTGGACTGCAGGCGGGCCAGGAAAGTACCCGCACTCATTTTTTTATGAAGCCTCGCTGTTGTAACACGTGCTGAATGTGGCTTGGTATTGTCTTGCTGAAATAAGCAGGGGCGTCCATGAAAAAGACGGCGCTTAGATGGCAGCAAATGTTGTTCCAAAACCTGTATGTACCTTTCACCATTAATAGTGCCTTCACAGATGTGTAAGTTACCCATGCCTTGGGCACTAATGCACCCCATACCTTCACAGATGCTGGCTTTTGAACTTTACGTCGTTAACAGTCAGGATGGTTCGCTTCCCCTTTGGCCCGGATGACAAGATGTCGAATATTTCCAAAAACAATTTGAAATGTGGACTCCTCAGACCACAGAACACTTTTCCACTTTGCATCAGTCCATTTTAGATGATAGAAGCTGGCGGCAATACTGGATGTTGTTGATAAATGGCTTTCGCTTTGCATAGTAGAGCTTTAATTTGCACTTACAGATGTACCGGCAAACTATATTAAGTGACAGTGGTTTTCTGAAGTGTTTCTGAGCCCATGTGGTGATATCCTTTAGAGATTGATATCGGTTTTTGATACAGTGCCGTCTGAGGGATTGAAGGTCACGGTCATTCACGTTGGTTTACGACCATCCCGCTTACGTAGAGTGGTTTCTCCAGATTCTCTGAACCTTTTGATGATATTTTGGACTGTAGATGTAGAAATCCCTACATTTCTTGCAATTGCACTTTGAGAAAAATTGTTCTTAAACTGTTTGACTATTTGCTCATGCACTTGTGGACAAAGGGGTGTACTTCGCCCCATCCTTTCTTGTGAAAGACTGAGTATTTTTTGGGAAGCTGTTTTTATACCCAATCATGGCACCCACCTGTTCCCAAATAGCCTGCACACTTGTGGGATGTTCCAAATAAGTGTTTGATGAGCATTCCTCAATTTTATCAGTATTTATTGCCACCTTTCCCAACTTCTTTGTCACATGTTGCTGGCATCAAATTGTAAAGTTGATGATTATTAGCCCCCAAAAAAATGTTTAGCTGTTTCAACATCAAATATGTTGTCTTTGTAGCATATTCAACTGAATATGGGTTGAAAATGATTTGCAAATCATTGTATTCCGTTTATATTTACATCTAACACGATTTCCCAACTCATATGAAAGCAGGTTTATATATATATATATATATATATATATATATATATATATATATATATATATATATATATATATATATATATATATATATATATATATATATATATATATATATATATATATATATATATATATATATATATATATATATATATATATATATATATATAATTTCAAATGTGTATTTAACTGTATTTAGTGCACCGATTTCTGTCCATCTGGCTTTGAGAGGATAGGATAGACTTATTTATCCCACAATGGGGAAATAGTGTGGTTGCAACAAAAGTAAAACAAAATGAAAAACTTAAAATGTATAGAAAATAATACATACTGTGCCATTGCAATTTTTAGCAATAAATAATACAACGAAATATCCTGTATTACAAACCAAGAATACAAGCAGATCAAAGTCATTACAAAGTATATTGAAAAGTTTGGGAAAGCATCCTTAGCAGAAAGCGTCTTTGTAAACGTTCACCATCGTAGCAGTCCTGGCGTTTTTAAGTGGCTGATAATTTGATGCGTAATGTTTTTTCCCTCCTCACGGACTGTTTGCAAACACTTGAAGTGAAGGAAATCCCACACAATCGACGCCGTGTTTGTTTACAATGAACCCGGAGGAAGTTTACGATTTTCTACAAAGTAAGAGAAAAGGAACGCTTGATTTGCTCACCCTCACCCTCCCACAGCAGAGTATGTGTAGTAAACTCACCTCATTAGAACATTGTTTTTTTTTTTTACCATTGTCTGAGCTATTTCTTAATGTCCTTGGGTTTCATCGGTATCAAAGGTCATAATTCTTCATATCGATTTTTTTGTGCGCCCCAGGTCCTTAATAATTTGTGTGTCATTATACCTTTATATTTATTTTAGTCAACCCAAACACTCCATCCGTCTGCTTTTAGCCTAGTCCCCCCTGTCCACAGTTTAGCACACATTGTGGCCTGCAATTAAAAAAGTTTTCCCACCTGTGGTTGTCAATGCCTTTATTTGCCACCGCTGTGATTTATAACACTACACGTATTTAAATTAGTGGAGTTCATTGTCTAAGCCTGGGGGTGTAAAACTCAAGCTCATGGCCATGGCCCAAGAGGCACAGAAATACTCTCTTAAAATGCTCAATGATTATACCAATAATCCTGTCGATTGTCACACATACAGAAACAATTATTTGTATGATTTATTTGAAGTTCTATCGCCCCCTTTACTACTCATTAACGTTAATATACGAGCACTGCTGCCAAGGCAAGTCTAATTTGTGCGTTTGAGTGTGACCGTTTTAATTTGCATGGTTGATTTGGAGTGATTGACATTCACATAAGTCATGCTGAATGTTGTTTAACTACGGGACAGGAAGTGGGTAGAAGAAAAACTCTATCACTGTCACTTCCTGATAAAGGAAGTAGATGGTTTGAGCCTTAACTCCGCATTTGCTTAAGGAGTTACAGACTATTAAAGACCGTACAGACCACAGATCTTGAACACAAAAACAGGATTGCTTGCAAACACCATCAGCTTTGAATGAGGTGTGGACTTGTTGAAATAAACAAGTTATGATTGCCACTAGCTGACAGCA
>NC_084623.1:22750044-22830044 GCF_033978795.1 Nerophis ophidion | reverse complement strand
TTCTGAGAATGAGCGCGGTGATCAAGTCTTTAAATGTAACAATTGGGCTTGTTTTTTCAGGGAACCCTGCTTCTGAAACGAGGCCGGGCGACCTCGCGCATCTAGGCCACATGAGAGATGAAAGCCGTAGATTAAGCACAATTTTAACAAAGGACAATGTGCCTTAAAATACTTTGCACTATGAAATTCTTCACTCCGTTGACGAAATATCGACAAACTACAAACTATGGGAGAGGCTTTCTGCTCCGCTGCTACACGTCTGTGTAACGCTCTCCCTGACCACCTGAGGGCACCTCAGACTGTGGATGCTTTTAAAAAAGGCTTAAAAACCCTTAATTAAAAAAAAAATCTTTTTATAGATATACATGCTGGTTCTAGCTATTGGGCTGTTTCTAGTTTTATATTTTATTTATTTTTATTATCTTTTTTATTATTATTATTACTTTTTTTTACATTGTTGCACTTTGAGGTTGTTTGCTCAACAAATAGTGCTTTTTTTTACAAATAAAATCCATTATTATTATTATTAAATTTGGGAGAAATCTTACTTCATCCAAATCTCTCGTTCATCGGAAGCGCTCATAGTTAATCAGTCATTGCCACCATTTTTTCAGGTAGTGAGCCTTCGGAATAGTGTACAGTTTGTCTCGGTGCAGTCCCTTGTTTTTTATTTTTTATTTTTTACGATCCATTTTAATTTAGTTTGGTGCTCCCTTTCCCGTTGTAAACAAAGCCTTTATCCAACAAGAATTCCTACCCAGGCACCACAATGCATTGCGAAATCATGTGACTTTTCGAGCCCTATAGTGATTCAACACAAATGTGTGTATTTAAAAATGAATATAACATGTAAATAATTTAGGGAAAAATCAGTGTCAGAGCTTGGTCCGCATTGCCGGCAGTAAGTTGGACTCGTTTTTGTGGACAGAATTTCTAGGCGCAGTCAGTGCGTTGGCTGCAGGATTAGGTCTCTGCTTTTGGCAGACGATGTGGTCCTGATGGATTCATCTGCCCAGGATCTTCTGCGCTCACAGGATTGGTTTGCAGCTGTGAAGCGACTGGGATGAGAATCAGCACCTCCCAAGTCCGAGTCCATGGTTCTCGCCCAGAAAAGGGTGGAGTGCCAACTCCGAATTGGGGAAGAAATCTTGCCCCATGTGGAGGAGTTCAAGTACCACGGAGTCTTGTTCATGAGTGAGGGAAGAGTGGATTGTTAGATCGACAGGTGGATCAGTGCTTCAGTAATGCGGATGCCGTATCAACCCGTTGTGGTGAAGAAGGAGCTGAGCCGGAAGGCAAAAATCTCTCAATTTACCGGTCGATCTATGGTCCCATCCTTACCTATGGTCATGAGCTTTGGGTTATGGCCGATAGGACGGAATCCGGCCGAAATGAGTATCCCCCGCAGGGTGGCGGGGCTCTCCCCTTAGAAATAGGGTGATAAGCTCTGTCATCTGGGGGGGAGCTAAAAGTAGAGCCACTGCTCCTCCTCATCGAGAGGAGCCAAATGAGATGGTAAGGGCATCTGGTCAGGATGCCACCGAAACGCCTGTAGAGGGCACGTCCGACCGGTAGGAGGCCACGGGGAAGATCCCAAATACGTTGGGAACGCTTTGGGATCCCCTGGGAGGACCTGGACAAAGTGGCTGGGGAGAGGGAAGTCTGGGCTTCTCTGCTTAGGCTTCTGCCCCCCGTGATCCGACCTGGGATAAGAAAATGGACTAATGGGTGGACATTATAGGGGTGTGGCAATACAAATGTTTCAATTTGGATTTGATACAAATACCAATCCAGTATTGGTCAATGCTGATATCAATCCAATAGTATTAGATAATATCACAATAATAATATCACTTTTGTTATTTTGTTGTGTGGAATGTTAGAAAAGACTTGAATGTTAGAAAAGACTTGATCCAGTGAAATGATTAAGATGACAAAAGTAGGTATCAAATGTGCTAAACTTGTAACAGACTTGCTCTCTTTAAGTTGAAATGGAGTGGTGATTGTTTTGTATTTGTTGGCAAAACGTATTGGTCACCATAATTCATGAAGTTAATAAGATCATGGCGCAGTACGTTAAATGATATGGACACGTTTGTTACTGGATACTTTCTATTACGCTTCTGCCTTGGAGACTTTGTTTGTGTAATATGCAACTGAAATTATTTGATAGATGTGTATATTGGCAAATGTGCTGTTTTGGTCCGCAGTATTGTTCAATTAAGGAAATATATTACATATGCCTAGCTTGTGTGGTATTGTGTGCTTAGCGTTTGTGTAGCTGCAAGCTCCTAGAAGTCATGACTTTACTGAAATACAAGAAAATACCAACCTTGTGTGCTTATTAAAAGGACATTCAGATGTTAACTGGTAGACCGCTTTGTCAATGCTATATTCACCATCATCCTACTTAAAGGACAATAACATACGGTATATGCCAATAGCCCGAACAATAACTGTAATGATGATTTGTCCAGCCTTCATGCAGACAAGAATTTGTATGATATTGTGTTAAATATAATTGATCCCCAAGGGCAGTTGTCGTCACGCTATAGAATATATTTCTCAACGAGCCACTGTCACGCTCTTAATGCTTTCATACTGGCTGAACTCCAGAGCAGAGAGTTGGAATCTGAATATTCATAAGAGCCTTTAATGAAATGAACTAGAATGTGATCCATAAAAATACTAAAAAGAAGAGAGCAACAGGCCAAGAAAAAAGTGCAGGAAAAAAATGTGCAGATAAATGTAATAGGAAGGGCTTTAGGAGTCTGCCAGTCAAGGTTTAGGGTCAGTTGCGCTGATAAAAGGCAGAGCGTGAGGATGCAACCTCTTCTCTGACAGTTTACGTTTTTTAAATCATGGCTTTACTGCAGCGCCTGAGACGCCAACACCTCTAAGCTTTGACGCACATTCAGCTCTCTTTGATGCAAATGTTAGTTGCCACCTGCATTTTAAAGTGATCCCCTTTAGACTAACTCTTACTTGTGTCACTGTTTAGTGAAGGATGTTGTGGTGGACAAAAGGAGAGGTCGATTGACACTGGCAAGGTGTTTGTATTCCTTAGGATTTATTCGATTATCTTCCTAATGTATAATGTTGTTTTTTTGTGGGATTGTTTTACTATGCACCATGCTCTCATTGTTTTTTTTATCTCACTACTAATGTATTTTTAAACCATCAAATATTTTACTAACTCGTTTTATCCTAGTCACTTGGCACAAGTCAATTACTGCGTTTGTGCAATAGTTTGAATTAATATCCGGTGCTGTTACTTTAAGGCAGGGGTAGTGAACCTATGGGTCTAGAGCCAGATGTGGCTCTTTTGATGACTGCATCTGGTTCTCAGATAAATCTTAGCTGACATTGCTTAACATGATAAGTAATGAATAATTCTGCTGGCTTCAAAAATAACGTTCAAAATATAAAACATTCTCGTGCATTTTAATCCATCCATCCGTTTTCTACCTTACCTGTTCAAGAAGTCGCACTAATGGTAAGAAGTATTTTATCTATTGTTGGTTAGCTTCAGAATAACAATGGTATTAAAAATAATAAGAGACTTATTATACTCCAAAAATGTTGGTCTTACTTAAAAATGCACACATTTAGTTGTATTCAGTTTTAAAAAAAAATATGATATGGCTCTCACTTTTTAAAATATTTGGCTTGTATGGCTCTCTCAGCCAAAAAGGTTCCCGACCCCTGCTTTAAGGCCTGATCTTATTTTGTCAGTATATTCCCCTATATTTACAGTGTGTGTTTTCTTTAGTGTGGTAACATTTGTGTTTTTATTCCATTTAAGTCTTTTATATTAGTAATGTATTTATGAGCAGGTGGCCTAGTGGTTACAGTGTCCGCCCTGAGATTGGTAGGTTGAGAGTTCAAACCCTTAACGAGTCATACCAAAGACTATAAAATGGGACCCATTACCTCCCTGCTCGGCAACTCAGCATCAAGGGTTGAAATTGGGGTTTAAGTCAACAATAATGATTCCTGGGCGCGGCCACGCTGTTCCTCACTGCTCCTACTGTGTCTGTGTGAGACAACCATTGGTACTTTAACTTTAACTTTAGTACTGGTTTTAATTCAGAGCTACCATTGCCCATTAACTACTGAATGCCTTGTGTTTTCTGTGTGAAATAAAAGTACCAAACTAAAGATCGGCCTGCTTCAGTTTATTCTGGCAACCAGTTTTAGATGTATTATAGTTATATGTGCTTTTAGCACCTAGTAGTAGCAACAGCGAAAGACATGCTTCACAAAGTTACACTGAAGTACAACACACTCAGCATAAAGCTAAAAGAGTAAAGGTGACGCGGTGTACATGCCTACTCTGAGCTACAACTGATCCGATTCAACTTCTTCAGTTCTGTTACGATATCGATATTGGATCCTTGAGTATTGGCAGATACCGATATTAGTCTGATACAATATGAGCACAAATTATAGTAAATACTTTATTGTGTAGTGTGAAATGTTGGTCAAACAGAGAACAACGGTGGCTAGGAAAATTATCAACCCTCTGAAAATTGACTTATACTGTCTTTAGGTTGAAGTGGAGTGGTAATCAGTTTTTTGTTGACAGTTATTGGTCACAATAATGCAATAAGATACGCTCATTACGCTTAACGTAATGAGGGGATGGCGTGACGAAGTTGGCAGAGTGGCTGTGCCAGTAATCAGAGGGTTACTGGTTCAATCCCCACCTTCTACCGACCTATTCATGTCTGTTGTGTCCTTGGGCAAGACACTTCACCCTTGTTCCTGATGGGTCCTGGTGAGCGCCTTGCATGGCAGCTCCCGCCGTCTATGTGTGAATGTGTGTGTGAATGGGCGAATGTGGAAACACTGTCAAAGCTCTTTGGGCTCCTTAAAAAGGGGTAGAAAAGCGCTATACAAGTACAACACATTTACCATTTCAATTGAACGATGCGGATATGTCTGTTACTGGTTAATATTCTAATCAATTGTGCCTTGGAGACCTCAGTAGAAGCATTTAAGTCTCACCTTAAAACTCATTTGTATACTCTAGCCTTTAAATAGACTCCCTTTTTAGACCAGTTGATTTGCCGTTTCTTTTCTTTTTCTTCTATGTCCCACTCTCCCTTGTGGAGGGGGTCCGGTCCGATCCGGTGGCCATGTACTGCTTGCCTGTGTATCGGCTGGGGACATCTCTGCGCTGCTGATCCGCTTGGGATGGTTTCCTGCTGGCTCCGCTTTGAACGGGACTCTCGCTGCTGTGTTGGATCCGCTTTGGACTGGACTCTCGCGACTGTGTTGGATCCATTATGGATTGAACTTTCACAGTATCATGTTGGACCCGCTCGACATCCATTGCTTTCCTCCTCTCCAAGGTTCTCATAGTCATCATTGTCACCGACGTCCCACTGGGTGTGAGTTTTCCTTGCCCTTATGTGGGCCTACCGAGGATGTCGTAGTGGTTTGTGCAGCCCTTTGAGACACTAGTGATTTAGGGCTATATAAGTAAACCTTGATTGATTGATTGATTGTATTTATGAGTAATATACAACTACAATTATTTGATATTTGTTTATTTCGAAAAACGGTTCTTTTTTAGACCGCAATTTAGTTCAATTAAAGACACTTATTACGTAAGTCTAGCTTGTGTGCTTGTATGTGCTTAGCTGTTGTGTAGCTGCCGGCTCCTAGTAGCTCACAGTCTACTTTGATTACTTTTTTTGTAAATGACTGGACTAAAATACAAGAAGATACCAAACTTGTGTGCTCATTGGTTCTGATGTTAATTGAGTGCCCAGTAAATGCGCTGCAGGACTGCTTGTATCGGAGATTTTACCTGCAAGCTGATATGATCTAATCGAATCGATATCCTATATCAATATTGTATTAACCCTATCCCTACCCCTAAAATTAGGCATCAGGGATACACCAAGCAAGAGTTCGAGAGAACGGAACGCTGTAGTTGTCAAACAGTCAATCATTCAAACTTTATTTGTATAGCCTTTTGTCACAAATGCCTCAAAGGGCTGCACAAACTACAATGACATCCCCTGATCTACACCTACATCCAGACAAGAAAAAACTCTAAAAAAATCCAAATGGGAAAAAGAAGAAACCTTGTGAAGGTTCTGCACTTCTGGGGACCCCTCCTGCCGTGTGACCGGCTGAAATGGATGCCAAGTGGGCACAGTTTTTTATTATTAATAATAATGTGAGAGTCTAGTCCAGGGGTAGGGAACCTATGGCTCTTGAGCCAGATCTAACTCTTTTGATGACTGTATCTGGCTCTCAGGTAAATCTTAGCTGACATTGCTTAACACGATAAGTAATAAATAGTTCCACTTGTAATCACAGTGTTAAAAATAACGTTCAAATTATAAAACATTCTCATGCATTTTAATCCATCCATACATTTTTCTACAGCACCTGTTCAAGAAAACACATTAAGGGTAAGAAGTATTTTATTCATTATTGGTTAGCTTCAGAATAACAATGTCATTAAAAAGAATAAGAGACTTAAAAATGTTGGTCGTACTTAAAAATGTATGCATTTAGTTGTATTCAGTATCAAAAAAATATTATATGGCTCTCACAAAAATACATGTTAACATTTTTGGCTTTCATGGCTCCCTCTGCCAAAAAAGGTTCCTGACCCCTGGTCTAGTCCATTGGTGGCAAGCAGAGGTTCATAGGAGTTCTTCTTCCATGTCATAGAGTGGTCTACCCCAATTTACCACTTAGAACAGTTAGCGCCTCCTCCAGACTCATACCTCTTCAGGGATTATTCGTGGCCACCTGGTAACCACTATACACAGCAAAAGGGGGGGGGGGGGGGGAAGCGGCAGGTCAACTGGTCTAAAACAGAGCCTATTTAAAAGTTAGAGAATATAGATGAGTTTTAAAGTGGGACATAAATGCTTCTACCGAGGTGGCATCTCTGTTGCTGGTAGGGTATTCTAGACTGGGGCTTAAATAGAAAATGCTTTTGGGCTCTGGAATCACTAATAAGCTGGCATTCTTGAAACATAGATTTCTGGATAGAACGTAGGGTACAATACAATCAGGAAGATAAGATAGTGCTAAACCATTTAGTATTTTGTATGTAAGTATTACAACCTTTAAGTTGCATCTGCCGTTTCTTTTCTTTTTCTCCTCTGTCCCACTGGAGGGCTTCCGGTCCGGTGGCCATGGATGAGGTGCTGGCTGTCCTGAGTCCGGACCCAGGATGGACCACTCGTCCGGGATTGAACTTTCACAGTATCATGTTAGACCCGCTCGACATCCATTGCTTTCGGTTCCCCTAGAGGAGGGGGGGTTGCCCACATATGAGGTCCTCTCCAAGGTTTCTCATAGTCATCATTGACACCGACGTCCCACTGGTTGTGAGTCCCACTGGGTGTGAGTTTTCCTTGCCCTTATGTGGGCACTACCGAGGATGTCGTTGTGGTTTGTCTTGTGGTTTGTGCAGCCCTTTGAGACACTAGTGATTTAGGGCTATATAAATAATCATTGATTGATTGCTTGAAGTGTATTAGGAGTCTGTGCAGGTGGACCAGTATAGGGGTGATTGTCATGATTGGGCTCCCCCCATCATGGCAGCTCTTCTCCGTCTAGCCCAGAAGCGGCCTGCGCATTGGGAGTGTTTTTGTGGTAAGTAACTTTGTCTAAGTCTTCTACTCGTACAAAATTAATAAATGCATATTGTGTACTAAATTTATTTTATGTAGTTAGATTTTTAGGTCAGTTTTACCATTCTTGAATTTAACACAGCAGTTAGTAGCTTGAGGGCAACAAGGGTGAGAAACATAAATGGAGCTTGGTTAATGTTCTCCATGTGTCTCTAATATATAGCTACATCCGTCAATTTTGCAAGTGGTCACAAGCCCCAGGCCACAAAATGTTCAGAGCAGGGATGCAAACTTCTTCACTGGCCCTTCTGCCCACTTAATAAGGGTAATTACTCAAAAGTGGAGACACATTTACAGTCTAATCTGAAAACGGTGGAAAAGGTGCAGGTATGTTTACTGCTTGCTGGCTCAATGGTGTATATGAATAATCAAGGTGTTGATGACATGAAGCAGCTGTGAACAGCTAAGGTCAAGAAGGCATGTGTGTTTGGACCAGTTATTAAAGTTTGATTTGAGTTTTAGTTTGCAATGCATACTTGAAAGTGGTGTTACAGGAAACAGTCCCGTTACCACTGCTGAGCTTGTAGTCTACTGTTTCCAAGGAAAGATCACCTGCTTTGACACAGCAACACTACTCTCAACCCGCAGAAGGTCCACCTCACCCTTAGCCAGCTGAAGGCCCACCTCACTCAGCCAGCAGAAGGCCCACACATTTGGGGCGGCGTGGCTCAGGTGACTTGACGGCTCCAGGTTCGATCCCTTCTCCCGCCATCACTGCCCTTGTGTCTTTGGGGAAGATACTTTACCCACCTGCTCCCAGTGCCATCCACACCGGTTTGAATGTAACTAATACAATGGGTTTCATTTTGTAAAGCGCTTTGAGTCACTAGAGAAAAGCGCAATATAAATATAATTTACTTAACTTCACATCACTATCAGTCAACTGAAGGGCCTTCTCACTCTCAGCCATAACAAGGCCCATCTCACTCTTAGCCAACTGGAGGCCCATTGAACGTTTTTCCACCACAAGCCTTAAAAGGCCAAATAAAACCTACAGAATATGTATGTGTTACCGTTGTACGTACACGTGTATTTGCGTGTGAGATGTATCAATGCGGCGGTTCTGGGGTAGTAGTGCATGCTGCTTCTGCTAGCTACTTTCAGCTACAGCTGCCAGCTAGTCCGACACAGGTAAAAGGTGTAGAGGAGTGTGTAAGTCCTGTCGTTACATAGCCTCTCCACTGCCAAAACTCCTGAAGTGCCTCCACTTTGCTGGGTCACCTGAGTCCCAGGCTAAACTTCAGGGGACCTTGGAGCAGCAGTGGGCACCAGAAAGAAGGCACGCACAACCACTGCCCCAACTATGGATTAATATCTTAGGCAGGTGAGTATGGTAGACACCCTAACCCGTAGCCCTATACTTACAGCAGGATGAGTCCACAAGAAGCAATCAGCGGACGGTGGTCCTGGTCCTTTCTTGGAGTACACCATGACAATTCGCCCCCAAATCCTTATCCCCCTTTGTAAAAGAAGTGCCTTATCCCCTTTGTAAAAGAAGTGCCATTGTCCAATGTGCACTTGCATTGTCAGAGACCATTTATCATAGAAACCTTTAACGCTAATACAGCAAGGGAGGAGACAGGACTGGATGAACTAGTGCAGAGTGGATATCCCGGAAGTACAAGAACACAGGAAAGTACACACTGACCAGCCAAATGTATACAGAAGAGTAGGTGAGCGTCCATTCACCATCTCGTTGTCACAATTCAACAAAATGCCGGCCCCAAAAGCAGACAAGAAGACAGATCCAAAGTCCAAAGGTTTTGATTCAAACAAACGAGGGATGAGGGAGAGGAGTAGTCAGCTGGAGTGGAGGTGTTTGGCAGACAGGCAGGCAGGCCTGTAGTAGGGAGGCACTGAAGGCAGAGGAAACAAGGGGTAAGTCGAGGAGCAAAAACACCTGGAGCAAAAAACACAAAAACAGCATGTCAGCCAGATCATTAAAAATGCTAGAATGCTTGGGAAACTAGAAGCGTTACCACGTGTAGAGCTGTGAAACGATCTGGCAGCGCCATGTGAGAAAACCAGGGCTTTGGTAGAGTGGAGATGATGACAAGACGGCAGGCAGGTGAGTGAGATTATCAGCGACAGGTGTGCCAAGGAAGCCAGGAACCAAAAGTCCGCCCACACATAACCACACACCGACAGACAACACATAGAAACACAAGACACGGCAGGGACTGTGACACTCGTCTGCATAGCAGAGTGCTGCCTAGGCAGCCACCAGTGCATGGGACTCCTGGTCAGCCCTAAAGCACAAAGAGCTCTCCGCAGGGTGTAGCAGCACACTGACAGGATTGTTTGATTTTGAGGGCAACCCGGTAACAACCGTCAAGATTGTTTATTCTACTACCAACACAGCACCAGCCAAGGATGGGGAAAAGTCCTATTCTATGACAATGTGCCAGGCCACAACTTCCTGGTAATCCTGGAGAACCTCAATGCAAGGCCTGAGTTAGAAGACGTTCCCTTCACATACCATAAGAACACCAACCGCAATAGAGAACATCTATCTTCCTTGCTTATAAAACACAATCTCCTGGCTGCTAACACCTTGTTTCATAAACGATGAAGAACATCTATCGTCCCTGGTGATGGAACACGAACACAAGGTATCTAAAAGGCTGCGTTTGAGTCTACGGGTCTCTAAGTACATCCCAAGGTATCGGCCAGACTGAGAAGCCTTTGCAAGAAGCCCAGATCCTGATCTCCAAGCTGGTGACATCACAGGGGTAAGAAGCCACACACAACTGCTGCTAGCTGAAGAGTCTCAGACAACATACAAACAGTTTCTCCCTGCTACTGTATTGAAAAGGAAATAAGGATATAGGTGTTGACTCAGAGGGGACTTGGAACTTTCCCACATCCCAGCACTTAGAGGTCGAGAGGTCACGGCATGGACAGATGAAGAGAAAAAGAGGTCCACAGAGAATTGGGGGATGTTGAATATGGCAAAACACCAGCTGTTCAACACCTATGACCGGATTAAAAGGGTGAAACTGATGTGAGAAGTGAAGAATATGGAGGCACAGCATTGCAGGCGATGGTATAAGGAGTCATGCAAAGCCATACATGAGATGAGTGGGCGTAAAAGGGCAAGGTAGGGACAGCTGGTAGGCAGCAGTTCAGGCGAGAAACTTACCTCATAGTTCACTCACTTCCTTAATCTCCTTGGAGCACACAGAGAAGTGGAGAGAGCAGAGAAGATAATACCTGCAGACATGAAGTTCAACAAATTAAAATCACCTTGAAGCAGGAACAGTACAGTGTGTTAGACAGCATTCACCCAGAGGTTTTTGGGAACTGTGACTGATGATATTGTAATGGATACCTGCAACCTGGCTCTGATAGAAAACATCAAGCCTGACATATGGTCCATCCCAACATCATCTTGGTTCTGAAGTCCGGCGATCTGTCTTAGGCGGAAAAATATCATGGTATTAGTCTGTCATTTGTAAATGGTAAATGGGTTATGCTTGTGTAACCCTTTTCTACCTTCAAGGTACTCAAAGGACTTTGACGCTATCTCCACATTCACCCACTCACACACACATTCACACAAAGATGGCGCAAGCTGCCATGCAAGGTCCTAACCACCACTCATCAGGATCAAGGGTGAAATGTCTTTCTCAAGGGTACAACGTATGTAAAATGGAAGGCAGAAGCTAAAGATCGAACAAAAACCCTGAGGTTGCTGGCACGGCCGCTCTACCAACTGAGCCACGTGTCAAATCATGTCACATGTAATCAAATGATACCAAATCAGAATTGGGTGGCCATTGACACTCATCTGAGGGAAGGGAAGTACTACTTCATCCCATACTTTGGCTTTAAGGAGAATCATCAAAGAAGTAAAGAACAACCTCACAGTAGTCCATCCATCCATCCATTTTCTACCGCTTATTCCCTTTCGGGGTCGCAGGGGGCGCTGGCGCCTATCTCAGCTACAATCGGCCGGAAGGCGGCGTACACCCTGGACAAGTCGCCACCTCATCGCAGGGCCAACACAGATAGACAGACAACATTCACACTCACATTCACACACTAGGGCCAATTTAGTGTTGCCAATCAACTTATCCCCAGGTGCATGTCTTTGGAAGTGGGAGGAAGCCGGAGTACCCGGAGGGAACCCACGCATTCACGGGGAGGACAAACAAACTCCACACAGAAAGACCCCGAGCCTGGATTTGACCCCAGGACTGCAGGACCTTCGTATTGTGAGGCAGATGCACTAACCCCTCTGCCACCGTGAAGCCCCTCACAGTAGTCATCTGTTTAATTGATTTCAAAAAAGCTTTTGACTCAAAAAACAGAGGCACAATGCTAATCATCAGTAACCTGCTCCAGGCTAAAGAAACAATGCACAAGAACAGCCAAGGTGAAGGCACCAAATGGATGCACCGAGGAGTTTGGCATTCAGACAATGTTCAGCAGGGAGAAACCTCTCTTTGTCGTAGCTCCACACTACACACTCAGAAAATATATTACTGGGCGGTAGCCGAATCTTGGCTTCACAATAACACCTCGCAGTCAAGAAGAAACCCTGCCGTAATCCTAGCACTCCTGGACAATGGAAATGCCATCGGCCTGTTGTCTGACCGAGTATAAACAGGACCTCTTTAACAGAGTGGAGGCAGAATGCATCAGGGTTGGTCTCAGACTGATTGCAAAGAAAACCGAGGTCCTTACTTTTAAAATCCCCCTGGACCATCCATCTCTCAAAACAGCAAGAGGTAATGCTCTGGCAGACATAAGCGACTTCAAGTACCTGGGGTCCTGGGTCATTTATTTATAACAGGACATTGAGATGAGGAAGGGGCTGGCATGGAGAACTCTAAATAGCATGTCTAGTGTGTGGAAATCCAATCTCCCCTCTTCCCAGCAATTGTGGAGTCTGTGCTCCTCTACGGCTGTGAAACCTGGACCCTGAAGCCCGCACTTCAGAATCAACCAGAATGATCATGTTACCAAGAAGCATCAGGATAAAACTTGCAGGTCACAGACCACTACGACTTCCTGCTAGCAAGCTAGTGCTCTGGGAGCCAACACAGGCAGCCACCAAGAGGACGTCCCAAGCCAGCATCTCTACCGAACTGGCCTGATGCATGGGGACCCGCAAGGACTGGAATCTTCGTTGGTGAATCCATCTGAGGATGACTCATTGAAGTCGGAGTATGAACCTAACTTCACCCTGTAAAAAAATCAGTTGGCCTATGTATGAGTGTAGGAAAGCTGAAGTGCACAAGTTGTGAGTTGGTACTGAATAGAAAAAAGTAAAACAGCATATGAGGTAGCTCCATTTAACAGTCAACGACAATACAGCCGATCGTAATCTTACGTGACAGCTAATAGAGATTGAAAGACAAATATTTGCTGTTACAAAGTCCTTCAGCATTAATAGTGCAACCATTCAATTTGAATGTTGGGTGCAAACCATTTAATCTGTTCTGAGTCGGCTGGCTGTGTGTGCAACACTGAAGTAATGCATTGGAGTCGGTTTGTATCCACAGAGTCTGAACCAGGGTGCAAACCTCTTCGACTGGCGGAGTGCATGTCCCATGCTTGTCTTCCCCCACGTCCACAATATATGTGCCCACTGCGCTGAAAACAGTAGCTTCTCAAATGGGGGTGGGAATCTCCTCGCCTGCTACGGCTTGGCGCTTTCCCACGGGCTGCGTCGTTTCTGAGTTCGAACTGTTGATCAAATTGCCAACCACCTTACCTTTTTGTACGTTGGACTAAAAAAATACCAAGACTCCAACTGGTTTGGGTGGGCCTACTGTGCGCTCCCCCACATATATACATATATGTATATACAAATAAATACTTACATATATATATATATATATATATCCAGTATTGTCCACCCTTTGATCTGCAACTGCGCCACCTAAAAGAACCAAACAAAATGACTTGAGGAAGGAATGGAACCAACCAAATAAAAACAATTTTAAGCTACAAAAACATAAATATGTCAGTGTAAAATGTTAGTATGCAAACATGAGAACACTTAATACACAAAGTATGGCACCAGGTATCATAAATTGTGAGCAAGCTAGCATAAGAAGACAGCAAGAAGTAAAACAAGTACCAAAATCCATTATTTTTATATTTATACTTTCCAAAATTGCCCAAATGCTAGCTATAAAAGATACCTGTCAGTTCCGCGTCGAGTGGGACAATGAACGCTGTTGTGAGTTAAAACAATGAAGACAGCGAGGAGGCAGTATGCAAGTAAGTAGTATGTGGCCTAGTGGTTAGAGTGTCCGCCCTGAGATCGGTAGGTTGTAAGTTCAAACCACGGCCGAGTCATACCAAAGACTATAAAAATGGGACCCATTGCCTCCCTGCTTGGCACTCAGCATCAAGGGTTGGAATTGGGGGTTAAATCACCATAAATGATTCCCGGGCGCGGGACCGCTGCTGCCCACTGCTCCCCTCACCTCGCAGGGGGTGATCAAGGGGATGGGTCAAATGCAGAGAACAAATTTCACCACGCCTAGTGTGTGTGTGACAATCATTGGTACTTTAACTTAACTTTGATTTAATTATATGAAACCAACAAAAGGCGAGGGAAATGAGGAAGTGCTCTAAAAGCATAGGGAAATCTATGCACGGTAAAAATTAAACCCGGTTGCATACGAAGTAAAACAAAAAAGAATGCTGGAAAATGGCAAAATCACGATACCTGTGAAGCAGATGGCGTCCACAAAGTACATCTGTACTTCACAAGACCATTGAATAAATAATGAACAATGTCCTGACAAAGAATGGTGGTCCACGCTCAATTTAAATAGTCCTAATTGCTAACACAAAACAGGTGCGTGAATCAGGAGGAGCCACCAAAAATTAAAGCAAAGGACAAAAACTAAAAGCATTAAACACCGGAAAAACACTAACATACTCACAATAGCCTATAGAATGATGTAACTTGCTATGACACCACCTTGCTCATAGTTAGCATTTCAATCTGTTAACGTTAGCATGCCAACAGTTATATATATATGACTCTGAAGGGTCTACATGCAAAATGAACAAAGTTTGCCTAAAAATGTTATAATTGCAATTTTTTTTCTTAATTTCCAGGGGGCGCTGTCGAGTGGATAGGATAGACTAAGTCTTTATTGTCATTGCACAAGTACAACAAAACTTTGTTTTCAGCACAAACTTGTTCAAGATTAGACAACCAAACAGTGTACAGGGTTACAGAACAAGAACGCTGATGGGTCGCTATAAGGCGCCCCGTAAAAGATGGGAAAAAGGTCAACGCTGGGTAAGGATGAGTAAAAAAATACATATATATGTTCATCTTCCACACCCCTAAAATATACAATTATTGATACTCTTGGTGAGTTTACATGCATATAAAATCCCTTAAACATGCAATAAAATCGGTATAATAATATATTTTGACAGTAACAATAATAATAATAATAATAATAATCATAGCAAAAGCCCTAAAATTACACACATCCATGGGCAAAGGAGAAGTTGGTGCTTTGCCCATGCAGCCGTCAGCAGTGCTGAGGAAACAAGCCATCCTTTTCGCCTGCATTTTCCATAGACTGGAAGTTCTTAAAGACTGAACTGCTGCTGCTCCCTTAGAGAAATCTTTTATCTTTCCAGTCAAAGAAAAAGAAAATACATGCAGAGACTCACATTTAATGAGACTTTGGTGGTTAGAACATGCTCTGTGCGTAGAAATTCTCTCATCCAGAGACCCCTTACGTCAGAAGGATCACACATTTTACACTTTACATTTTAATACACATACTAAAATCACTCCAAATATTACTGTTGTACTGGAAAATCTACCAAATCTTGCAAATACTAGCATACAACAGTACCATAGTTTCCTAATATATTCTTTTAATTCATCATTTATATGTATTTCACTTTATTTTCTGTTTGTAAATGTGACACCTATAATGAGTAGTCACAATAGTTTAGGTGAGGGGTCGGCAACCCAAAACATTGTTTATATTAGCTATAATAGCTTACTATCAAAATTACTATGTGTCAGAAGCTGAAACGAAACTTTGTGGACAGAAATGTTGAAATATAATAATTATTCCACACATATTTACAACATTAGAAACCAGTAGTAAATCAGAGGCTTTTCAGAAGTTGAGATAACTCCTGGAAGTTACTGGCTTTTAATGACCAAAGGTATGGATCTGTGTGTCCAAGATAAGGCTATCTTATTTTAATAGATTTATTACATTTTTGGCCAGCTTGGTAATGTTTGCTTTGGTCTGGAACAACATGGCACACAAACAACTATCTGCAATGCAGCCAATATTGCATACAGATAATGTGTCATGAGACATGCAGAACTAAATTGTATACGAAGAGGGTAAAAGTAAAGAATGTTAAATGAGCTCAAATATAGCTACAAATTAAGCATAATGATGCAATATGTACATACAGCTAGCCTAAATACCATGTTAGCAATGATTAGCTTGCAGTCATGCACTGACCAAATATGCTTGGTTAGCACTCCAACAAGTCAATAACATCAACAAAGCGCACTTTTGTGCATTCATGCAAAGTATAAAACTTTTGGTGGACAAAATGAGACAAAGAAGGAGGGGAAGATTAAATATGTAAACAAACTGTTGCATCAGAGTTCACACTATGGTGAGTTCAAGGACTGCCGAAGTTAGTAGGACAAAACGATGTTCACCAAACACTCTCATCAGTGGTACACACAAATATATTAAACAGTGGGCTTTCTAACAATTGAGAAGGTTTGTCTCATGTTTGTCCTCAAACAAAAACATACTAAATCAAAAACGAAATTTTTCCCCATTTTTTCCACTTTCAATCCTTTTTTAAAAATGCTCCAGAGAGCCACTAGGGTGGCACTAAAGAGCAGCAGGTTGCTGACCCCCGGTTTAGGTCAATTCAATGTGTAAATTCAGCATCATATATTTGTTTCAAGTATTTTTCAAATGTAGGTCACAGTTTAAGGGGACCATTATACAAAACCATCCATCCATCCATTTTTGTACCGCTTGGCGCTTTTGGGGTCTGATATTGATACCAGATATCGGTCCGGTATTAGCAAAAAAGCAAATATCGGATGATATCAGCTTGCATGCTATAGGAAACCTATTATAGTAAACCAACTTTTCTTACCTAATGGTAACTCTTTTTGTGGACTTGGGATCTGCATAAGTCCAAAAATTTTGAAATCAAACCATAGAGATACTAGGAAAATGTTTATAAAACAATCTTGCCTTTCTTCATACTTACTCCAAATAAGCCTTTTGGAATTTGCAAAACTTGTGTGGTTTTTCCCCACTGGTGACGTCAACCGAATTCGCCATACATGGTAGAAATGTACCATAGGGGCTTTGCGTGAGTTCGCCATTGTAAAATCCTTCTTTTTCTCTAAAGCTAATGCATGTTACGTGCATAAGTAGACTGGCTCGCACGTGCACATGCATTTTTAAAGGCCTACTGAAATGATATTTTCTTATTTAAACGAGGATAACAGGTCCATTCTATGTGTCATACTTGATCATTTCGTGATATTGCCATATTTTTGCTGAAAGGATTTAGTAGAGAACATCGACGATAAAGTTCGCAACTTTTGGGCGCTAATAAAAAAGCCTTGCCTGTACCGGAAGTAGCAGACGATGTGCGTGTGACGTCACGAGTTGTAGGGCTCCTCACATTGTTTATATTCATAGCCACCAGCAGCAGGAGCAATTCGGACCGTGAAAGCGATGATTTCCCCATTAATTTGAGCGAGGATGAAATATTCCTAGATGAGGAAAGTCAGAGTGAAGCACTTAAAAAAAAAAAAAAAAGTGACGGCTCCAGGCGGTGGCAGTGGGAGCGATTCAGATGTTATTAGACACATTTACTAGGATAATTCCGGAAAATCCCCTATCTGCTTATTGTGTTAATAGTGTTTTAGTGATATTACAAAGTCATACTTGAAAGTCGGAGGGCTGCGGTGAACGCCAGTGTCTCTGACAGAAGCCAATGGAGGAGCCAAGATCCCAGCTGCCTTTTTGACAGCTGCAGGAGGAGGTCGCATAATCCGCTGAAGTCTCCGCTAAGAGCCAACTTAATATCACAATTGGTTGACATGTGGTTGAGAAACATGTTCGCTTGACCGCTCTGTGTTAAAGCTTCACAACAAACAAAAAAACACCGGCTGTGTTTCGGTTGCTAAAGGCAGCTGCAATCCACTGCTTTCCACCAACAGCATTCTTCTTTATAGTCTCCATTATTAATTGAACAAACTGCAAAATATTCAGCAACACAGATGTCCAAAATACTGTGTAATTAATGAAAAGAGACGACTTTTAGCCGTGAGTGGTGCTGGGCTGAAATGTCCGCTCCAACCAATAACGTCACAAGCACGCGTCAACATAAGCGTCATCATTCCGCGACGTTTTCAACAGGATACTTTGCGGGAAATTTAAAATTGCAATTTAGTAAACTAAAAAGGCCGTATTGGCATGTGTTGCAATGTTAATATTTCATCATTGATATATAAACTATCAGACTGAGTAGTCGGTAGTAGTGGGTTTCACTAGGCCTTTAATACAAATTGGCATATAGTTCAAACTTATATCTGTCAATCTCGCTCCAGAAGCGCTAAAAAATACAATACGGATGATGGAGGAAGACACTGTCAAAGTGGAGGCACGTAAATAAAACCGCCCGAAAAACTGCGCATCCCGAAGAAACGGTGAGAAAAAGCGGTTAGCTGCATGTATCATTACAACTACGTCGACGGCTGTGTGACTGTTCTTCTGATGTGGTATTTTGCAGCACAGGGACGGTGCTCTCTCCTTACCTGTTCACGCTCTGTACCTCAGACTTCAGGCATGACCCCAACCGCTGCCCACTGCAAAAGTTCTCGGACGACTCCGCAGTGGTGGGATGTATGTCTGAGGGGAGCGAGCAGGAATACAGAGGAGTCATCTCAGGCTTGGTGTGCACGTAATCACCTGCACTTGAACACCAGTAAAACAAAAGAGCTTGTGATTGACTTCCGGTGGTCAGCACCAGGGGTCATCAAGGGGTCAGATATAGAAATAGTGGATTCATTTAAATATCTGTGTGTTTACCTCAACAATGAACTGGACTGGACTCACAATTTAAAAGCTGTGTACAAAAGGGGTCAAAGTCGCTTACATCTCTTGGTGGGACTGAAGTCCTTTAGGGCAGTGTTTTTCAACCACTAGTGTGCCGTGAGATATAAATAAATAAATAAATGGGTTGTACTTGTATAGCGCTTTTCTACCTTCAAGGTACTCAAAGCGCTTTGACACTACTTCCACATTTACCCATTCACACACACATTCACACACTGATGGAGGGAGCTGCCATGCAAGGCGCCAGCCAGCAACCATCAGGAGCAAGGGTGAAGTGTCTTGCTCAGGACACAACGGACGTGACGAGGTTGGTTCTAGGTGGGATTTGAACCAGTGACCCTCGGGTTGCGCACGGCCACTCTTCCACTGCGCCACGCCGTCCCTATGCAAATAATGTGCCGTTGCTTAGTGTCTGTGCTGTGTAAACTTAAGCAGGGCAACCATGTCAGTAGGTGGCAGCAGGTAGTTCATTGCTTTGCAAAAGTCTGAATGTGTCGGGTGAGACGAGGATGGTTTGTTGTGATCACAGATGGAGGCGGCATGCAGGTAAAAAGGGTGTGTAATGCTTAAACCCAAAGTGAACGAAAGGGAAAGGAAAAGGCTATGCAAAACGAAAGTCAAACTGAACTGGCGACAAAGTAAACAGAGACAGAATGCTGGACGACAACAAAAACTTACGGCATCCACAAAGTACATCCGTACGTGACATGACAATCAACAATGTCCTCACAAAGAAGGATAGCAACAACGTAAGTAGCCTTGCTGGCTAGCACAGAGCAGGTGCCGTGAAAATAAAAGATTTAACTAAGGTGGTGAAGCTGTATTTTCATTAGTAATTTGATTTTATGACAGTTTTGTTAAAAAATATATTAATTATTAATTAAGTGTATTTATTTTAGCACAACATAATTAGACATTTATTTTTGTTGGCGCTCCAACCCTAGGGGTCGGAATTAATAAGGTATTTATTTTCAAGTTTTATTTGGAAAAATAGATTCCAAAAAGTTGAATTAGCATCAATTGTGTCTAGTTTACAGGTAATATGACCTTACAAAGTCAAGAGTGAAGTCTTAAGCGAAATATAGTTAGCATAAAAAAATATATACTTTTTTGTAAATATATATAAAGAAATAAATATTTTTCTGCAGAATTGAACAAAATAAATCATATGTGGAAATTCCACCAGAATGTAAGATTTCGTAACATGTGACATTATGATATGCAAAGTGAGACATTTCAAGCCTTTACTTGTTAACATTTTGAGGTTTATGGCTTACATCTTATGAAAACCTTGAATTAAAAAGCTCAGAAAATGGGAAATTTCCAAAATTGTGAGCCACCATAATGAAAATTCTAATAAATAAAAGCTTGACATAGCATACAATGCTTGTATTGAGCTAATATCACAGATTAATTTCACATCTGAAGTTGAATTGCTGACGTGAATTGACCTTTACATGATATGTTAATTTCATGAGTTTCACCTGTATAATGGAATTGACCGAGTGAAAATCTGGTAGGAGAAAAACATGCAGCTTTTTTCTGACTAAAATCGAACACTCAGCTACCAAAAGAAGGAGCGTCTTCTGTAACATTGGTCGAGCTGCAGACGTGAACTGGAACGAGAATCGTCTCTCATCATTCTTATCTAAATAAGAAGGCATTATTTAAAATTTAACAATAATAGAGCTAACATTAGGCGGTATTAGTTAGTACCTGTTGTATTTATGCCTGGTGAAGTGCTGGGATGACTTCGGAGCGGTTCAAAACCACGGCATTCATTTAGTTACAGCATTCTGTGAGTTCAAATGTTTCAGCATATTGCTTGTATGTCCTCCTCTTGGTGATATAGCAGCTTTGCAATTATTACACGCAGCACTGTTGCAATCTCTTGAAAAAAGACTTTGGTGCTGTCTGAAGTCACTACGCACGTTGCGTAATGACGTCATTCCCACCCAACGGAATGGTTAAAGGGGAACATTATCACAATTTCAGAAGGGTTAAAACCAATAAAAATCAGTTCCTAGTGGCTTATTTTATTTTTCGAAGTTTTTTTCAAAATTTTACCCATCATGGAATATCCCGAACAAAGGCTTTATTTAAAGTGCCTGATTTTCGCTATCTGTAAATCCAGCCGTCCATTTTCCTGTGACGTCACTGCGTGACGCCATACAAACATGGCGGATAAAACAGAAAGATATAGCGACATTAGCTCGGATTCAGACTCGGATTTCAGCGGCTTAAGCGATTCAACAGATTACGCATGTGTTGAAACGGATGGTTGGAGTGTGGAGGCAACGAAATTGAAGAAGAAACTGAAGCTATTGAGCTATATCACGACGGACAAAGGCAACGCGGACGAATTCCGCGAATGCCTTCTAACCAACGATTGCAGCTTTTGACCACTGGAGCAACTTAAATCCGTCGATTGGTAAGTGTTTGTTTGGCATTAAATGTGGGTGGAGGGAAAGGCTGGATGCAAATATAGCTAGCCTAAATAGCATGTTAGCATCGATAAGCTGACAGTCATGCCGTGCGCAAATATGTCTGATTAGCACATAAGTCAATAACATCAACAAAACTCACCTTTGTGATTTCGTTGACTTTATCATTGGAAATGCATCTGCTTTGAGTGTCGCAGGATATCCACACATCTCTGTCGTAGCATCGCTATCGTCTGTAAAATGTGCAGAAAAAACGAGGGACTTTCGCATCTTTTGACACTGGTGCAACTTGAATCCGTCAATTGGTGTGTGTTTGTTTGGCATTAAATGTGGGTGGAGGGAAAGGCTGGATGCAAAAATAGCTACAAATGAGGCATATTAATGCAATATGTACATAAAATTAGCCTAAATAGCATGTTAGCATCGGTTAGCATGCCGTGCTAATCGATGCACAGTCCACGTAAGTCAATATGAATCCGTCCCTGATCGTGTTGTTACACCCTCCGACAACACACCGACGAGGGATGATGTCTCCAAGGTACGCAAAACAGTCGAAAAAACGGAAAATAACACAGCTGATTTGACTTGGTGTCCGTAATGTGTTTGAGAAAATAGCGGATTGCTTCCCAGTGCAACGTCACGGGTGAAAGGTCATTGCTCCAACAGCGAACAATTGAAAGGCATGTCAATCGCCAAATTTACCCTTTCAGAGTTCGTAAATCGGTTAAAAAAACCAATGGTCTTTTTTCTGCAACATCAAGGTATATATTGACGCTTACATAGGTCTGGTGATAATGTTCCCCTTTAAGAGAATAATTGTAAAAATTGGCAAGTGATTCCAAGGAATTGATGCAATGGTGACTGGTTCTGAACAAGAAGCGGTTTTCAATTCCTATCCCTACATCATCATCAATGTGCGGCCGTAGCTGAGAGACCTTGCACAACCCTCCACCAGCAGTCGGGGTCACCCATGGCAGAGCCCAGCTCTCACAATGATCCCAGTGTCCTGTGCGATTACTTCGGGATAGGTGAGGCGACCCCTGGTAGATTTCCAAAGGAGGAGCTGTGATAGCAGTGACCAGCAAACTGTGCGGGTCGTGGGCTCAGACGGGTGTTTGCTTGAGGTAGGTTGCCGTATATTTGTTCCAAGGTGGGATGGGACTGCCACGACAACCCTTGAACCCTTCGAAGCAGGTTGGTATAGCAACCCTCAAGTCGTTTGTGAAGGCGCGGATTGAGGGTCCAGGTCTCGGAGCCTCACATGAGGATGGGTTCGATGATAGACTTGAAGAGTTCTAGCTTGAGTGAATTGGGCAGATTGGAGTGCCACATCTTTTTCTTACATGCTTTCCAGGCTTGGGATTTCATTGTACGGAAGTCATTACCGGAATCCATGATCCAAGAACCGAGGTACTTAAAATCGTCAATTTGCTTAAGTGGGCCTCCAGATTTGGAGGACAGTTGTACAGCGGTTTCGGTTGAGACACCCCTCTGTTGTTGAAAAGTTGGGCCCCAAGGTCCAAAAGGTTAAGAACCCCTGCTGTAGAATTAAATATACAGAGTAAATAAAGAATTTAAATGTAGAAATAAAATCATAATATGACCCCTTTAAATTGTATGTTATAAAATGTTGTCTATGTGTGTTGGCCCTGCGATGAGGTGGCGACTTGTCCACGGTGTACCCCGCCTTCTGTCCGAGTGCAGCTGATATAGGCCCCAACACCCCCCACAACTCTGAAAACGGACAAGCGGTAAAAAAAAATAGACGGATAGATGGAAGTTGAATGCCACAGGACATGTTATTCTGTCACGCCAATGAAAAGGAGGGGGCTGGGAGGTGCTTGTCAATAACTACGGTCCTATGCACTAAATGAGTCTGATTTCTCAAATAGTTAGTTTTTTTGTATTTTCACATCGATGTGTGAAGTCCAAGTGTCCATGCACTATCTCTGATGCCACTATTGTTTATGCTCCATGTGCCTCCCGTACACTAGGGGGCAGTTACTTAATTTTAGCGTGGATAAATGAATGCCTTTTCCGGTTGACCTATGACGTCACACTTGGCATCTGCGGATCCTTTCAACTTGTTTTAAAGGCTTACTCAAACCCACTACTACCGGCCACGCAGTCTGATAGTTTATATATCAATGATGAAATATTAACATTGCAACACATGCCAATACGGCCTTTTTAGTTTACTAAATTGCAATTTTAAATTTCCCGCAAAGTGTCTTGTTGAAAACGTTGCAGAATGCTGATGTGTACGCAGGATGTCACGGACTGTAAGGAAATATTAGCCCTGCGCACACAAACAGCTAAAAGTCGTCTGCTTTAACCGCATAATTACACAGTATTTTGGACATCTGTGTTGCTGAATCTTTTGCAATTTGTTCAATTAATAATGGAGGAGTCAAAGTAGAAAGATGGAGTTGTGAAGCTTTAGCCTTTAGCCACACAAACACACGGGGATTCCTTGTTTAAAAGTCCCGGAGGTGAAACTTTCCTATGGATCAGAGCGTGAAGCGAACATGGATCCCGACCACTTGTCAACCAGCAGTTTTCGGTGAGAAAAATGTGGTAAAAAGTCGCCACTTACCGGAGATCAGCTGAGCTTGTGCCGTCAGTAGAGCTGCCGACGACTTCCATCAGACACTGGCGTCAACACACCCGTGGATACACCCTTCCGACTATCAGGTACTGTTAAACTCACTAAAACACTAGCAACACGATAGAAAGATAAGGGATTTCCCAGAATTATCCTAGTAAATGTGTCTAAAACCATCTGAATCCGTCCCAATGCAATCGCATTTTTTTTCTCCTTCTAGTCCTTCGCTATCAATATCCTGAAACACAAATCTTTCATCCTCGCTCAAATTAATGGGGAAATTGTCGTTTTCTTGGTCCGAATAGCTCTTTTTGTTGGAGGCTCCCATTAAAAACGATGTAAGGATGTGAGGAGCCATCAATGGGTGACGTCATCGTCTGCGACTTCCGTTAAAGGCAAGGCTTTTCTGTTAGCGACCAAAAGTTGTGAACTTTATTGTCTATGTTCTCTACTAAATCCTTTCAGCAAAAATAAGGAAATATTGCGAAATGATCAAGTATGACACATAGAATGGACCTGCTATCCCTGTTTAAATAGGAAAATCTAATTTCAGTAGGCCTTTAAGTGATATCTGCTGTAATGTTGGCATACATTTACAAATATAATGTCTGTAATGGCTATGTTGACGTTAAATAGCAGACAGTATCAAGAAATTATCTTGGGAAGGCGCTACAAACATGACGCTACTACCAAGAATGTATCGGGGCGGATGCAGATCCGAAGCAAAAGACAGACCGGCGGACAAGTTTTTTTAAAGGAATTTTCGGACTAAGCATCACGGAAACAAACTTTTTGAATGTCTCAGAGTTCATTCCTAAGGCTCTGTTGATTGATAAAAAGAGTTTTAAATCCGAAGGAAAAGACCGTTCATGCCTCGGCCAAAACTGTTCCAGATGAAGATTGCAATGCTCTGGACTTTTTTGCCAATTGTGCAGAATACAGAGTAATTGCTAATTAGTTTGGAGTGCACAAATGCAGCGTAAAGAAGTTAGTATATGCTTTATTATTCGCCTTGTA
The DNA here is from genome assembly GCF_033978795.1 of Nerophis ophidion. Classification (NCBI taxonomy): domain Eukaryota; kingdom Metazoa; phylum Chordata; class Actinopteri; order Syngnathiformes; family Syngnathidae; genus Nerophis; species Nerophis ophidion. Next base: position 22,805,188 of record NC_084623.1, on the reverse strand, counting down.
ATTTGTTGCCCTCCAGTGGGTTCCTCAGACCACCAAAAACACTGCCATGAGAGCCCGGATCAGGGTTACAACACTGTTTTATTTTCATAAAATTGTGCAAGTCTTTTGCTTCCCACCAAAATATTTTCTCTGCGTCCGTCTCTCACTCTTGCTCCCACTCCAAGTCCTACCACGTGTATCATTCCGGCTGCTGCTAATAAAGGGGACAGGTGATTAGATAACCAGGCCCACCTGGGCCATCTACGCACTTGTCCCTGTCTTCGAGGCAGGCCCGCAGGCCACGCCCCCTCCACAACTTGCTCCGTTATCTTTCATCTCATTCCTATTTTGTTTGGTAATTCTAATTAATCCGGCATTTTACATTTCTTTAGCTATTTTCTTAAATAAATCTGTTTCCCTGTTCCCTGTTCTTTTAATTTGTGAAGCAAATAAGAAGTATCCTCTTCATGACAATTGTTGCTATGTTTTTATTGAATGAGATCTGCTGGGATCCGCATTTAGACTGGCACATGTTCGATAGGAAGGGTCCTCTGCGGCCGCACACACCCACTCAAGAGATTTGGTTTCCGATCGCATAATCCAGGTGTGTTGCTCCAACTTTTCAAAAAACAAACACGATAGGATAAAGGTGTTTCCATGGGGTTTTGGAGGCTTATTTAAAGCCAAACTATTTGAGAAATCGGACTACTTTGGTGCATGGACACGTACTGAGTGCTTTAGTGTCTCAGACAGGCTAGGGCCTAGGATGAGAAAGCAATCAAGAACTTTGTGGGTTTTTTTTGTTAGCCCTAAACAGGTTGGTACAGTGTGGTAATATCAAGAACATTTATCCCCGAGCAATTGTAAGCTTTTTCTGACACAGAAACATCGGAGTATGTTTAGAAGTATATAGTAGTCTATGTTTGTGACATGACTTGTGACGTGAAGTATAGTAGTCTAACTTATTGAAGATAAACTCTGTGACTGTTATAAATTGTATAGGTACAATTATGTCAAGATATGTGTATTGATACAGAACATAGCAGGGGTACCCATTACGTCGATCGTGATCTATGGGTCGATCCCGAGCTACAGGTCGATCCCGGCTATATTGACATGCATCCTCGTGGTGACACGTGCTTGATTGAAATACACTGCATCCAATCTGTCATTTACGTCTCGTCTCGATTACTGTAACGTATTATTTTCGGGTATCCCCATGTCTAGCATTAAACGATTACAGTTGGTACAAAATGCGGCTGCTAGACTTTTGACAAGAACAAGAAAGTTTGATCATATTACGCCTATACTGTCTCACCTGCACTGGCTTCCTGTGCACTTAAGATGTGACTTTAAGGTTTTACTACTTACGTATAAAATATTACACGGTCTAGCTCCAGCCTATCTTGCCGATTGTATTGTACCATATGTCCCGGCAAGAAATCTGCGTTCAAAAGACTCCGGCTTATTAGTGATTTCTAAAGCCCCAAAAAAAGTCTGCGGGCTATAGAGCGTTTTCCGTTCGGGCTCCAGTACTTTGGAATGCCCTCCCGGTAACAGTTTGAGATGCTACCTCAGTAGAAGCATTTAAGTCTCACCTTAAAACTCATCTGTATACTCTGGCCTTTAAATAGACCTCCTTTTTAGACCAGTTGATCTGCCGCTTCTTTTCTTTTTCTCCTCTGTCCCCCTCTCCCTTGTGGAGGGGGTCCGGTCCGATGACCATGGATGAAGTACTGGCTGTCCAGAGTCAGGACCCAAGATGGACCGCTCGTCGGGACCCAGGATGGACCGCTCGCCTCTGTATTATTTGGGGACATCTCTACAATGCTGATCCGACTCCGCTTGGGATGGGTTACTGTGGACGGGATTCTCGCTGCTGTCTTGGATCCGCTTTGAACTGAACTCTCGCGGCTGTGTTGGAGCCACTATGGATCGAACTTTCACAGTATCATGTTAGACCCGCTTGACATCCATTGCTGTCGGTCCCCTAGAGAGGGGGGGGGGGGGGGGGGGGGGGCACATTTGAGGTCCTCTCCAATGTTTCTCATAGTCATCATTGTCACTGGCATCCCACTGGGTGTGAATTCTCCTTGTCCACTGGGTGTGAGTTTTCCTTGCACTTATGTGGGTTCTTCCGGGGCTGTGATAGTCGTAGTGGTTTGTACAGTCCTTTGAGACATTTGTGATTTAGGGCTAAAATAAACATTGATTGATTGATTGATTGATTGATTTACTTTTCTGACACATGGGTGCTCCCACATGCGCGTACTACCCGGCAAAGTAGCGCCAAGTGCGTAGCGGCCCCAGAGTTAGCCTTCAAATTGAAATCTAAAAAAAACATATATAAATGATTGGTGGAGTTGGACAAAAATAATACTTTTACACGGAAATGTACGATGTCCTACTTGAAGAGGGTTTGCCTCATATGTAAGTCCTTAATTGCTATCCCGAAGGGACGAAATATGGAGCGACATTTTCGGACTGTTCATCAAAGCATTGACACAGGCGTTACTTCAAAAAGCGAGATGAGAAAGCGAAAAGTAAAGGAACACTACAGATTACATTCACTTATCAATCAATCAATCAATCAAAGTTTACTTATCTAGCCCTTAATAACAAATGTCTTAAAGGGCTGCACAAACTACAACGACATCCTCGACTCAGATCCCACATCAGGGCAAGAAAAAACTGGGAACAACAAGAAACCTTTGAAGCGACCGCAGACGTGAGGATCCCCACCTGGTTGACCGGTGCAATGAATGCCGAGTGGATACGGTTAATAATTTGAGAGTCCATAGTGGGGCTAGCAAGGGATTCCCTTGCTTGAAGACACTTCGAGGCGCGGAGACGACACTGACTGATGCATAAGGAGTGGTCACCCTGGGTCCCGACTTCATGTGATAGTCCAGTCCATTGGGAGACCAGCAGGGGATCATTTTGAATGGAGACAAGTCAGCAAAAAGGATTCAAAAAGGAGTGGTCCATCCTGGGTCCCGACATTGAAAACCTACCGTCTCATCTGTGGAAGCTGATCCATGGTCACCTGATAACCTCTCCACACAAGAGAGGTGGGCAGAGCAGAAAAGAGAGAGAGCAGATCAACTGGTCCAAAAATGGGTCTATTTAAAGGCTGGAGTATGCAAATTAGTTTTAGGATGGGACTTAAATGCTTCTATTTCAGAGTACTGGAGCCCAAATAGAAAACGCTCAAAAGCCTTTTCACATAGCTCAGTACAAAAGTAAAAGGAGCCACGGAAGCATCTTTCAGTCGCTTAATGATTAAACATTAGAAATCCTTCCAAGACGGAGAAATTGTAAAAGATAGGGCTGTGAATCTTTGGGCACCAGACAATTAGATTTGATTAGATTCTTGAGGGTAGCAATTCAATTCAGAATCAATTCTCGATTGTTAATAACATTGAGTGCTAGTTCTATGAATAACTACATTCCTCCAATAAATAGACAAACAGTCGCGATAATTTGTTGTTATACTTATCTTTACAGCAAATATGGGCATCGACATCAACAACTGCCTGACTGCAAATATAGACTTTACAAAAATAAAATAATATATATTTAAAAAAAAAAAAACTTATGAATCATTTGTATCAATTAAGAATCGTTCCAAAAAGGAATTGGGATTCATTTGAAAACATTTTTTTTTTTATGCCCCTAGTAAAAGAGGAATTTATTAAAGCTAGCCCCATGTTGGGAGACTTCGAAAAATAAAGAGGAAATACTTTCTTCAGGTAAAGCACTCAAGAACTATCAAAAACTAGTTACAGTTACAAATGTAATTATTCCACTCTGCAATTGCACAGGCATGAGTAACATAGCCCATAGTGCATTTTTATTGGTGTTTAATTGTATGTCTGTAAAAGAGGAGCTCATAACATTGCTGCCCGTGCTCACTTTATTGAGAAAATCCAGCTCACGTTAGGCAAATTGGTGCCCATCACCACGGACAGTGCACCCGCGATAGTCGGGCACTCAAATGGATTTTTTGCCAAGTGCAGGGAAGATGCTGCTTTCTTGGACTTCCTCAATTACCACTGCATAAAACACCAACAAGCGTGAAAAAATGTGCAACATGAAGGACATAATGGATGTGGCAATGAAGATTGCCTGTTCTATTCATGCCAGATCTCTTTTATTCCATGTGCCTAAGATACAAAATAACATTTCTGTATCATTCCAACATAATATACACATATATGTATACATATATATATATTAGGGGTGTGGGACAAAATCAATTCGAATACGAATCGCGATTTTCACGTTATACGGTTCAGAATCGATTCTCTTTTTTTTTTTAAATCTATTTTTTTAAATGTATTTATTATTATTTATCTTTTTATTAACCCAACAAAACAATACACGGCAATACCATAACAATGGAATCCAATTCAAAAACCAAACCTGACCCAGCAACACTCAGAACTGCAATAAACAGAGCAATTGAGGAGACACAAACACGACACAGAACAAACCAAATGTAGTAAAACAAAAATGAATATTATCAACAACAGTATGAATATTAGTTATAATTTCAGCATAGCAGTGATTAAAAATCCCTCATTGACATTATCATTAGACATTTATACAAATTGAAAAAAAGAACAATAGTGTCACAGTGGCTTACACTTGCATCGCATCTCATTAGCTTGACAACACACTGTGTCCAATATGTTCACAAAGATACAATAAGTCATATTTTTGGTTAGTTTAAGAGTTAAAACAAATTTACATTATTGCAATCAGTTGTGAATTAAGTGAATTATATTTATATAGAGCTTTTTCTCTAGTGACTCAAAGCGCTTTACATAGTGAAACCCAATATCTAAATTACATTCAAACCAGTGTGGGTGGCACTGGGAGCAGGTGGGTAAAGTGTCTTGCCCAAGGACACAACGGCAGTGACTAGGTTGGCAGAAGCAGGAATTGAACCTGCAACCCTCAAGTTGCTGGCACGGCCACTCTACCAACCGAGCTAAACCGCCCCGTTGATAAAAAATTGTCCTTTACAATTACAAAAGCTTTTTAAAAAAAAATCTACTACTCTGCTAGCATGTCAGCAGACTGGGGTAGATCCTGCTGAAATGCTATGTATTGAATGAATACAGAATCGTTTTGAAACTGGAAAGATATCATTTTTGAATCGAGAATCGCGTTGAATCGAAAAAATCGATATATGATCGAATTGCGACCCAAGAATCGATATTGAATCGAAACGTGGGGCACCCAAAGATTTGCAGCCCTAATATATATATATATATATATATATATATATAATCATGGACCCAGATTTCCCTCGCCCGGACGCGGGTCACCGGGGCCCCCCTCTGGAGCCAGGCCTGGAGGTGGGGCACGATGGCGAGCGCCTGGTGGCCGGGCCTGTTCCCATGGGGCCCGGCCGGGCACAGCCCGAAGAGGCAACGTGGGTCACCCCTCCAATGGGCTCACCACCCATAGCAGGGGCCAGAGAGGTCGGGTGCAATGTGAGCTGGGCGGCAGCCGAAGGCAGGGCACTTGGCGGTCCGATCCTCGGCTACAGAAGCTAGCTCTTGGGATGTGGAACGTCACGTCACTGGGGGGGAAAGAGCCTGAGCTAGTGCGCGAAGTCGAGAAATTCCGGCTGGATATAGTCGGACTCACTTCGACGCACAGCAAGGGCTCTGGAACCACTTCTCTCGAGAGGGATTGGACCCTCTTCCACTCTGGCGTTGCCGGCCGTGAGAGGCGACGGGCTGGGGTGGCAATTCTTGTTTCCCCCCGGCTCAAAGCCTGTACGTTGGAGTTCAACCCGGTGGACGAAAGGGTAGCCTCCCTCCGCCTTCGGGTGGGGGGACGGGTCCTGACTGTTGTTTGTGCTTATGCACCAAACAGCAGTTCAGAGTACCCACCCTTTTTGGGTACACTCGAGGGAGTACTGGAAAGTGCTCCCCCGGGTGATTCCCTTGTCCTACTGGGAGACTTCAACGCTCACGTTGGCAACGACAGTGAAACCTGGAGAGGCGTGATTGGGAAGAATGGCCGCCTGGATCTGAACCCGAGTGGTGTTTTGTTATTGGACTTTTGTGCTTGTCACAGTTTGTCCATAACAAACACCATGTTCCAACATAAGGGTGTCCATATGTGCACTTGGCACCAGGACACCCTAGGCCGCAGTTCCATGATCGACTTTGTAGTTGTGTCATCGGATTTGCGGCCTCATGTTTTGGACACTCGGGTGAAGAGAGGGGCGGAGCTTTCTACCGATCACCACCTGGTGGTGAGTTGGCTGCGATGGTGGGGGAGGATGCCGGACAGACCTGGGAGGCCCAAACGCATTGTGAGGGTCTGCTGGGAACGTCTGGCAGAGTCTCCTGTCAGACAAAGTTTCAATTCACACCTCCGGAAGAACTTTGAACATGTCACGAGGGAGGTGCTGGACATTGAGTCCGAGTGGACCATGTTCCGCACCTCTATTGTCGAGGCGGCAGATCGGAGCTGTGGCCGCAAGGTAGTTGGTGCCTGTCGGGGCGGCAATCCTAAAACCCCTTGGTGGACACCAGCGGTGAGGGATGCCGTCAAGCGGAAGAAGGAGTCCTATCGGGTACTTTTGGCTCATAGGACTCCGGAGGCAGTGGACAGGTACCGACAGGCCAAGCGGTGTGCAGCTTCAGCGGTTGCGGAGGCAAAAACTCGGACATGGGAAGAGTTCGGGGAAACCATGGAAAACGACTTCCGGACGGCTTCGAAGCGATTCTGGACCACCGTCCGCCGCCTCAGGAAGGGGAAGCAGTGCACTATCAACACCGTGTATGGTGCGGATGGTGTTCTGCTGACCTCGACTGCGGATGTTGTGGATAGGTGGAAGGAATACTTCGAAGACCTCCTCAATCCCACCAACACGTCTTCCTATGAGGAAGCAGTGCCTGGGGAATCTGTGGTGGACTCTCCTATTTCTGGGGCTGAGGTCGCTGAGGTAGTTAAAAAGCTCCTCGGTGGCAAGGCCCCAGGGGTGGACGAGATCCGCCCGGAGTTCCTTAAGGCTCTGGATGCTGTGGGGCTGTCTTGGTTGACAAACCTTTGCAGCATCGCGTGGACATCGGGGGCGGTACCTCTGGATTGGCAGACCGGGGTGGTGGTTCCTCTCTTTAAGAAGGCGGACCGGAGGGTGTGTTCCAACTATCGTGGGATCACACTCCTCAGCCTTCCCGGTAAGGTTTATTCAGGTGTACTGGAGAGGAGGCTAGGTCGGATAGTCGAAACTCGGATTCAGGAGGAACAGTGTGGTTTTCGTCCTGGTCGTGAAAATGTGGACCAGCTCTATACTCTCGGCAGGGTTCATGAGGGTGCATGGGAGTTTGCCCAACCAGTCTACATGTGCTTTGTGGACTTGGAGAAGGCATTCGACCGTCTCCCTCGGGAAGTCCTGTGGGGAGTGCTCAGAGAGTATGGGGTATCGGACTGTCTTATTGTGGCGGTCCGTTCCCTGTACGATCAGTGCCAGAGCTTGGTCCGCATTGCCGGCAGTAAGTCGAACACATTTCCAGTGAGGGTTGGACTACGCCAAGGCTGTCCTTTGTCACCGATTCTGTTCATAACTTTTATGGACAGAATTTCTAGGCGCAGTCAAGGCGTTGAGGGGTTCCGGTTTGGTAACCGCAGGATTAGGTCTCTGCTTTTTGCAGATGATGTGGTCCTGATGGCTTCATCTGACCGGGATCTTCAGCTCTCGCTGGATCGGTTCGCAGCCGAGTGTGAAGCGACCGGAATGAGAACCAGCACCTCCAAGTCCGAGTCCATGGTTCTCGCCCGGAAAAGGGTGGCGTGCCATCTCCGGGTTGGGGAGGAGACCCTGCCCCAAGTGAAGGAGTTCAAGTACCTAGGAGTCTTGTTCACGAGTGAGGGAAGAGAGAATCGTGAGATCGACAGGCGGATCGGTGCGGCGTCTTCAGTAATGCGGACGTTGTACCGATCCGTTGTGGTGAAGAAGGAGCTGAGCCGGAAGGCAAAGCTCTTAATTTACCGGTCGATCTACGTTCCCATCGTCACCTATGGTCATGAGCTTTGGGTCATGACCGAAAGGATAAGATCACGGGTACAAGCGGCCGAAATGAGTTTCCTCCGCCGTGTGGCGGGGCTCTCCCTTAGAGATAGGGTGAGAAGCTCTGCCATCCGGGAGGAACTCAAAGTAAAGCCGCTGCTCCTTCACATCGAGAGGAGCCAGATGAGGTGGTTCAGGCATCTGGTCAGGATGCCACCCGAACGCCTCCCTAGGGAGGTGTTTAGGGCACGTCCAACCGGTAGGAGCCCACGGGGAAGACCCAGGACACGTTGGGAAGACTATGTCTCCCGGCTGGCCTGGGAACGCCTCGGGATCCCCCGGGAAGAGCTAGACGAAGTGGCTCGGGAGAGGGAAGTCTGGGTTTCCCTGCTTAGGCTGTTGCCCCCGCGACCCTACCTCGGATAAGCGGAAGATGATGGATGGATGGATGGATATATATATATATATGTATATATATATATATATATGTATATATATATATATATATATATATATATATATATATATATATATATATATATATATATATATATATGGTCACAATGCCCAACACATTCATTTTAATTGTTTCCTTTGTAAGCCCATATCAAAACTGCTCTCGACATGGAAGACAGGGAACACACGTTTAAGAACACACATTTGGGTGAGTTGAGTTCAAAGTTTGGTAACACTTTCGTATGGTGAACATATGAACCATTAATTAGTTGCTTATTAACATAGGGTTAGGGTTAGGGATGACTCTTAGATAATGGCTTACTGGTTGTATAATAAGGCTATGCAGAATAAGTACTTAATAATTACTTAATACTGACTGTAAACGTCTCTCTACGCCGGTGCGGGGCGCGTTGGGTTCTGTGTTGACAAAAAAGAAAAAGAGTCATTTGTGCCTCCTCTCGCCATGTGCTCAGCTCGTGCGGTGCCGGTGCTGGGCGCTCTCCTCCCTTCGCGCCTTGCGATTCACCGCTACGTGGTCTTCCGCCAGTGTCACCGCTGCTGCCAGGTCACGTGGGCGGTGGTAAAGGACCCAGGCCAATGTCCGCGCCACGATGGCCTCCAGGAATTGTTCGAGGACGACGAGTTCCACCACCCAGTTGTCGCCGTCTCTTGGCTGCAGCCAACGTGTCGCCACGTCCCGGAGCTGCTGCCCGAGCACGAACGTGCGGTCCTCCGTCCCCAAACACAGCGCCCGGAACCGGCGTCGGCAGTGCAAGCGGTCCGCTCCGGAAAGTGCACGCGGGATGCCGCTGGTAGCCTAAGCGCCGGTAGCCTAAGTAAACCCCCCATTCTTCTCCAGGCCACCCGTCTGCTACTGCCATGGTCTCAAAAGTGTCAATGAACGCCTGGGAGTCTGGGATACGGTTGCCGATGTTGGCGGTGCCGCTCCATCACTGTCCACCATCGCCTGCACAATTTGGGTCTGCTGGGCCAGCTGGAGCTAGAGTGCCTCTATCTGGTGTTGACTGGCCGCTGTCACCTCTGCGAGAGCCCGTGCTACTGCTGCCAGGGGGTCGGCTTCCGTCTTCGGCACTCAGGTACGTTGGACGCCACTGTAAATGTCCCACTACCGTGAGGGTTCTCCTATGTCCGAAAAGAGTCGTTTTATTTTGACACAACAGTCTGGATTGCTTTTCAGCAGTCTGTTTCAGGCGTGTGTGTCTCTCTCTCTCCAGCTCCCAACTCCAACTCCAACCACGTGTCTCATACCGGCTGCTGCTAATAAGGGCAACAGGTGATCAGATAACAAGGCCCACCTGGGCCATCTATACACCTGTTGCTGTCTTCGAGGAGGGTCCTTGCACACCCCTGTTCCGCGGCAGACCTGTAGGCCGCGCCCCCCTCCACAATGACTAATTAACAGCCAATATGTTACTAATTTGCATGTTAATAAGCAACTAATTAATGGTTCACATGTTCCCCTTAATAAAGTGATACCCAAAATTTTACTGCACATAACTATTATCAACAGTTTCGAAACAACACACAAGTCAAAGTTTTTATGTCAAGATGTAGATAGACACTGTTTTTATTTACTGTAGAGCAGGGGTCGGCAACCTTAACCACTCAAAGAGCCATTTTGACCCGTTTCACAAAATAAAGAAAACAATGGGCGCCCCAAGACTCTTTTGAAATTTAAAATGAAATAACACAGCATACAAAGTTTTTTTTTGATGTGATATTTATAAACTAGGGGTCTCAGTCACGCGCCTTAATATTGAAATATAATACTAGTGCAGCCTGCAAATTTTAATTGAATTCCGCTTGACAACACCACATTTGCCAACCTTCCCAATTTTACCAGAGGACTCCCATATTCCAGAGCGACTGCTCTCTCACAGGTCTGCTGATATCTACCTTAACAACAATAATAAGGGCGTGGTATGATGGCAATGCGTATGGCGCCCTCCACTACAGTAAATAACAGCCTACCAGCCCATTCACATGTCATACGAGGCTTCTTCAGACACACATGAGTGACTGCAAAGCATAATTGTTCAACAGCCATACAGGTTACACTGAGGGTTGTGATATAAACAACTTTAATACTCTTACTAATATTCACCACACGTGAACCCACACCAAACAAGAATGACGAACACATTTTGGGAGAACAATCGGACTGTAACACAACATAAACGTAGCAGAACCAATACCCAGAATCCCATGCATCCCTAACTATTCCGGGCTACATCTTGTAGCCCGGACATCTTGTTTGGGGCGGTGTAGCTCGGTTGGTAGAGCGGCCGTGCCAGTAACTTGAGGGTTGCAGGTTCGATCCCCGCTTCTGCCATCCTAGTCACAGCAGTTGTGTCCTTGTGCAAGACACTTTACCCACCTGCTCCCAGTGGCACCCACACTGGTTTAAATGTAAAAATTAGATATTGGGTTTCACTATACAAAGCGCTTTGAGTCACTTTGAGAAAAGCGCTAAATAAATATAATTCACTTCACTTCACATTATCCACCCCCGCTAGCACCAAAACCCGACCCCCCCCAACCCCGCCCACCTCAACGGAGGGAGGATTGAGGGGGGTGGTAGTGGGGGTGTATAAAGTAGCCCGGAAGAGTAAGGGATGCATGGGATTCTGGGTATTGGTTATGTTGTGTTTATGTTGTGTTACAGTGCAGATGTTCTCTCAAAATGTGTTTGTCATTCTTGTTTGGTGTGGGTTCACAGTGTGGTGCATAGTAGTAAGAATTTTAAAGTTGTTTATATCACAACCCTCAGTGTAACGTTTATGGCTGTTGAACAATTATGCCTTGCAGTCGCTGCAGCATTGTGTCAGCAGCAGCACATTGGATATGACCGGCCGGCACTAAGATGGCAAAGTATAAAAGCAGACACGAAAGAATGACCGAGAGGACGTTTAAGGCATTGCCATCACGGCACGCCCTCAATTTTCTTGTCCAAATGAAAATCTGAGAATGTTATCTTGGGGATATTTCTGGGGTTAGGCACTGAAATCCGGAACCCTCCTGGAAACATGGGGGGGTCGGCAAGTATGCAGATGAGCCACATCAGAGTGATCAAAGAGCCGCATGCGGCTCCCGAGTCGCGGGTTGCCGACTCCTGCTGTAGACAATGGAAATTTGTAACATTATAGGGTTGGGCCAAAGAAAAAGGCACACTAAAATAAATACATACAGTGGGGTGTGGGGCCCCCAAAAGGAGTTTTGTCCCCTGCTAAATGACGGTTAAAAATAATTGGGGCCATTTACTGTATTAACTTTATTACCTATATAAGAACTTGAAATGTAAGCATTGGGGAGGGATTTAATTTTGTTTGACTCTGTTCAACAGTCAGAAAAATAATGTTTACTTTTAATATGTTCAGTTTTATTGCTTTCCGTTCATTTAAAGATGGAGCTTGTTAAAGGGTAAGTGCACTTTTTTTTGGAATGTTGCCTATCGTTCACAATCATTATCAAAAACATGATGATGGGTGGATTTTTAAAACATTTTATCTTAATGTTAGATAAATGTGATCAAATGTTTGCTTACAATGGAGCTCATTTCTGCTTATAAGGCCCCTAAAACATCCAAACCTATATTAAGGTTTTATAAACATGATGAAAGTATTATAGTGAGAGGCACATTTATAATAAGATGTAATATATACATAATTTGATCATTTTAAGCATAAGCAGAGCATTCATTTAAAAAATGCATCAAAACTTATATTTTTCCCCCCAACGACAAATCTGATTACTACTGACTGCAGACTTCATGAGAGCCAAGAAACAAACATTAGGTCTGCTGTCATTAGATTGCCGACTGACAGAATCTTGTTATATTACCGTTTGGATGAAGAATGACTCATTTTTCTCGTGAAGAAAAGGAATTGGAGCCAAGTGTCTTTTCGTGTCGTTCTCACCATGACCGAGTCTAAATTGGCCGTCAAAATATACATGTAATCAGGTGAGAGGCTTGATTTATGATGTACATTAAACTTCCAAGGAGCAGGGAAGTGAGGAAACAGCAGACCACTCGATGATGTAAACACAGCAGCATAAACTGGTGACACGTTGCCGCTGTGAATTGTTTGTCTGCATTAGCGCTTATAATAACAATATCACTCATACTAATACTATTCATGTACAAATGGAATATTGTTGGCGCTTTTTGGATGGTTATTTATTGGGATATCCTCCATCCCACCCATATAACCCATTAGCTGTGCTGTAACTTACTTTTATTTATGTTTATTTACAAGTTAGAATCCATCCATCCATTTTCTCTTGCTTGTCCCATTCGGGGTCGCGGGGGGTGCTGGAGCCTATCTCAGCTGCATTTGGGCGGAAGGCGGGATATACCCTGGACAAGTCGCCCCTCATCACAGGGCCAACACAGATAGACAGACAACATTTTACACTCACATTAGAACGCATAAAAAGAAAATCAACCTGTCGTCATTTCTTTCACAAAGATTGTGGATGATAAGCAAAATTCTAAAAAGGTACAGTTCCCTTTTAATTTCTCTTTTGTGAGACAAAAAATATTGTTCCTTTGGCCAGTTAATTGTCATTATGCCACTGTGGTTCCTGTTAAAACATTAATTTATTCTGTGCTGAAAAGCCTCCATTAGGGTGTTTATTTATCATTATTATTGTTTTACTGCCTTTTATTTAATTTGTTTGAAAAACAGAAAGAGGTCATAGCTTGTGTTAATTTTAGTAAACAATCAAACAAAGCATTTTTTTCTCTTGTTTGGTGGAAAGTTGTAGGGTTGCAGGGTTCCCAAACCTTTTTTCCACCAGGGACCAGTTTAATATATGCATTATTTTCACAAACCTGCTCTCTCTACATATGGCAGATAAAAACAGCAAAAAATTTAACATGAAAAATTAGCCTTTGGCTACAATCTGGCACATTAACGTTTTATATGTCCATTAAAGGCCTACTGAAACCCACTACTACCGACCACGCAGTCTGATAGTTTATATATCAATGATGAAATATTAACATTGCAACACATGCTAATACAGCCGGTTTAATTTACTAAATTACAATTTTAAATTTCCCGCGGAGTTTCTTGTTGAAAACGTCGCGGAATGATGACGCGTGAGCGTGACGTCCCGGGTTGGAGGGGACATATTAGCGCAGCACCATTTGCGGCTAAAAGTCGTCTATTTTCATCGCGCAATTGTAGAGTATTCTGGACATCAGTGTTGCTGAATCTTTTGCAATTTGTTTGATTAATAATGGAGGACTCAAAGTAAAAAGATGGAGGTAGGAAGCTTTAGCCTTTAGCCACACAAACACACGGTGTTTCCTTGTTTAAAATTCCCGGAGGTGAAGCTTTACTATGGATCGGAGCGGTAAAGCGAACATGGTTACCGACCACTTGTCAACCCGCAGGTTTCGGTGAGAAAATTGTGGTAAAAATTTGCCTCTTACCGGCGGTCAGCTGAGCTTGCGCCGTCCATGCAGCTGCCGTCGACTTCCCTCAGACACTGGCGTCAAGACACCTGTGGACACACCCCTCCGACTATCAGGTACTATTTAATCTCACTAAAACACTAGCAACACAATAGAAATATAAGGGATTTCCCAGGTTTATCCTAGTAAATGTGTCTAAAAACATCTGAATCCGTCCCAATGCAATCACCTGTTTTTTTAACTCTATTATTTTTCTTCTTTTTTTTTTAGTCCTTCGCTATCAATATCCTCAGCCACAAATCTTTCATCCTCGCTCAAATTAATGGGGAAATTGTCGTTTTCTCGGTCCGAATAGCTCTTGCTGCTGGAGGCTCCCATTATAAACGATGTGAGGACGTGAGGAGCACTCACACATGTGACGTCATTGCCTGCGACTTCCGGTAATGGCAAGGCTTTTTCATTAGCGAGCAAAAGTTACAAACTTTATCGTCGATGTTCTATACTAAATTCTTTCAGCAAAAATATGGCAATATCGCGAAATGATCAAGTATGACACATAGAATGGACCTGCTATCCCCGTTTAAATAAGAAAATCTCATTTCAGTAGGCCTTTAATGTGCGTTGTCCAATGTACTATAACAAAGGAGTTGTAATATAAATCTATTGACAAGCTTATTGGTGTGTTTAGTGGAACAGGCAAAAGTTATTTCAAAGAAAATGCAGTAGTTTATAAAAAAAATTATGTTTCTCTGCGGCCCGGGAGCAAATGCGTCACGGATTGGTATCGGTGGTTGGGGACCACTGCATTAAGGTACATATTTATATAATGTAGCAATATAATTATGCTGCGTAAATTGTCGTGTAGCTTATTACAATTCTCTGTGGATAGCTTCCCCTGTAGCTTCGCTACATTTAATCAAGATTTACTTGTAGCTTAGCTTACTACATTTTCCAAGTAGCGTGCCCATCACTGGTAACAAGATACATGTAGCTAAGTTACGTATCTTAACTATATTTTCCAGTAGTTTAGTGGTAGTTTAGCTACTTTTTTAATGAGTAGATTTTCCTGTAACTTAGCTGCGTTTAGACCCATGTAGCTAGGTATCTTACATCAAAGCTACAAAGAGAGAAAATTGACTGTGAATCCAGGCTAAAAAAAAAAATAGAGAAAATACAATGACCTGGATGAATGAGAACATTCATACATACAGTGGGGCAAAAAAGTATTTAGTCAGCCACCGATTGTGCAAGTTCTCCCACTTAAAATGATGACAGAGGTCTGTAATTTTCATCATAGGTACACTTCAACTTTGAGGGACAGAATGTGAGGAAAAAATCTAGGAATTCACATTTTAGGAATTTTAAAGAATGTATTTGTGAATTATGGTGGAAAATAAGTATTTGGTTAACCATTCAAAGCTATCACTGATGGAAGGAGGTTTTGGCTCAAAATCTCAGGATACATGGCCCCATTCATTCTTTCCTTAACACGGATCAATCGTCCTGTCCCCTTAGCAGAAAAACAGCCCCAAAGCATGATGTTTCCACCCCCATGCTTCGCAGTAGGTTTGGTGTTCTTGGGATGCAACTCAGTATTCTTCTTCCTCCAAACACCACGAGTTGAGTTTATACCAAAAAGTTATATTTTGGTTTCATATGACCACATGACATTCTCCCATGTGCTCTCTGGCAAACTTCAGACGGGCCTGGACATGCACTGGCTTAAGCAGGGGGACACGTCTGTCACTGCAGGATCTGATTCCCTTTCGGCGTAGTGTGTTACTGATGGTAACCTTTGTTACTTCAGTCCCAGCTCTCTGCGGGTCATTCACCAGGTCCCCCCGTGTGGTTCTGGGATTTTTGCTCACCGTTCTCATGGTCATTTTGACCCCACGGGATGAAAATCTTGTGTGGAGCCCCAGATCGAGGGAGATTATCAGTGGTT
This sequence comes from Nerophis ophidion, assembly GCF_033978795.1. Taxonomy (NCBI): domain Eukaryota; kingdom Metazoa; phylum Chordata; class Actinopteri; order Syngnathiformes; family Syngnathidae; genus Nerophis; species Nerophis ophidion. The sequence goes on along the minus strand of NC_084623.1, from coordinate 22,789,327 downwards.
TTTAGTTGTTTACTCTATAAACCAAAATCATAACTGCTCTCTTCATCAAAGATGCCCAACACAAATTAAGGAACACACATTAAGATGAGTTGAGTTTGTAAAAAGTTTTACCGCACATAAAACCTTCCAACCATAACTTTTCACAAACAACACACAAGTCATTGTTGTTGTTTTTTTTATCAAGATACAAATAGATGCGGTGGAAGAGGGGTTAGTGTGTCTGCCTCACAATACGAAGTTCCTGCAGTCCTGGGTTCAAATCCAGGCTCGGGATCTTTCTGTGTGGAGTTTGCATGTCCTCCCCGTGAATGCGTGGGTTCCCTCCGGGTACTCCGGCTTCCTCCCACCTCCAAAGACATGCACCTGGGGATAGGTTGATTGGCAACACTAAATTGGCCCTCGTGTGTGAATGTGAGTGTGAATGTTGTCTGTCTATCTGTGTTGGCTCTGCGATGAGATGGCGACATGTCCAGGGTGTGCACCGCCTTCCTGCCGATTGTAGCTGAGATAGGCGCCAGGGCCCCCCAAGACCCCAAAAGGGAATAAGCGGCAGAAAATGGATGCATGGATGGACAGATTGATTTTTTTTTTTTTTTTTACTGTAGTTAGGGAAAATGCATAACAATATAAGGGTGGGCCAAATAAAATAAAATACATACAATAGATTGTGAGGGCCCCTAGAAGCAGTTGTAGGGTGTCCCCAGCAAAATAACAGATAGTTAATAGTAATAGACCCTTACAGGATCAATTTGTACACTCTCAGTTACAATAACATTGATATTATACATGTGGTTCCACAGATATAAATTCCGTTACATGTAGCTTTGATGTACCAAGCTGCTTTTGCTGTGTAGCTTGTAGTGCAGCTTGCTACAACTCTACAGGGATATCTTTCACGGTAGCTTAGCTACATTTAATGGAGCGTAATGTGTATCTTAGTTTAAGTTAAAGTGAAAGTACCAATGATTGTCACACAAAAACTAGGTGTGGTGAAATGTGTCCTATGCATTTGACCCATCCCCTTGTTCACCCCCTGGGAGGGGAGGGGAGAAGTGAGCTGCAGCGGTGGCCGCGCCCGGGAATCATTTTGGTGATTTAACCCCCAATTCCAACCTATGATGCTGAGTGCCAAGCAGGGAGGTAAGGGGTCCCATTTTTATATTCTTTGGTAAAACTCGGCCGGGGTTTGAACTCACAACCTACCAATTTCAGGGCAGACACTATAACCACAAGCCAGGGAACTCACAACATTTTCCAAGTTCTCATCACTGTATATATATATATATATATATATATATATATATATATATATATATATATACATATATATATATATATATACATATATATATATATATATATATATATATATATATATATATATATATATATATATATATATATATATATATATATATATATATATATATATATATATATATATATATATATATAGATGTATATATGTGGGTGTGGGAAAAATCACAAGACTACTTCATCTCTACAGAACTGTTTCATGAGGGGTTCCCTCAATCATAGGGAGATTTTAATGGAAGCATTCACATACAATGGTGTATATAGGGCACAGAGTGAGTGGGTACAGGCAGGCGTAGGGGCGTGGTGATTGGCTCAGTAAACCCAGTAACTCAATCACCACACCCCTACGCCTGCCTGTACCCACCCATTCTGTGCCCTATATAAACCATTGTATGTGAATGTTTCCATTAAAATCTCCTGATGATTGAGGGAACCCCTCATGAAACAGTTCTGTAGAGATGAAGTAGTCTTGTGATTTTTCCCACACCTACATATATATATATATATATATACACACACACATATATATATATATATATATATATATATATATATATATATATATATATATATGTATAAACTAAAACTAAGATGCACCTTCCAATCCAACAGCTGGTGTGTAATAACTACAGTATTTACAGTATAAACACTGTATAGGACACAACAATAGACAAAACTAGACTACTTTGTAACTATGGCAACACACCTTGGACAAACTAAAATGAATGAGACTTAGAAATGTAACATAACAAGATCTAGAAAATAAATAATATACAGTCCTTTCAAACACTTTATCCCAACAACGTTTCACTTGATCAAACCTTTTCTAACATTCCACACTACCAAATAAGTGGTAAGTGTGTGCCGATATTGTATTGAATCGGCCAATGGTCAAGGCTGCAATATCGATATCACATTGGAAGTGAAATAATTGTATCGGCACACCCTTACCTGAATATATGTCGTTCTTAAAGGGGAACATTATCACCAGACCTATGTAAGCGCCAATATATACCTTGATGTTGCAGAAAAAAGACCATATATTTTTTTAACCGATTTCCAATCAATCAATCAATCAATCAATGTTTACTTATATAGCCCTAAATCACTAGTGTCTCAAAGGGCTGCACAAACCACCACGACATCCTCGGTAGGAAAACTCACACCCAGTGGGACATTGGTGACAATAATGACCCAGTGGGACGTCGGTGACAATGATGAGTATGAGAACCTTAGAGAGGAGGAAAGCAATGGATGTCGAGCGGATCTAACATGATACTGTGAAAGTTCAATCCACAATGGATACAACACAGTCGCGAGAGTCCAGTCCAAAGAGGATCCAAGACACAGCAGCGAGAGTCCCGTTCACAGCGGAGCCAGCAGGAAACCATCCCAAGCGTAGGCGGACCAGCAGCGCAGAGATGTCCCCAGCCGATACACAGGCGAGCAGTACATGGCCACCGGATCGGACCGGACCCCCTCCACACGGGAGAGTGGGACATAGAAGAAAAAGAAAAGAAACGGCAGATCAACTGGTCTAAAAAGGGAGTCTATTTAAAGGCTAGAGTATACAAATGAGTTTTAAGGTGAGACTTAAATGCTTCTACTGAGGTGGCATCGCGAACTGTTACCGGGAGGGCATTCCAGAGTACTGGAGCCCGAACGGAAAATGCTCTATAGCCCGCAGACTTTTTTTGGGCTTTGGGAATCACTAATAAGCCGGAGTCCTTTGAACGCAGATTTCTTGCCGGGACATATGGTACAATACAATCGGCAAGATAAGATGGAGCTAGACCGTGTAGTATTTTATACGTAAGTAGTAAAACCTTAAAGTCACATCTTAAGTGCACAGGAAGCCAGTGCAGGTGAGCCAGTACAGGCGTAATGTGATCAAACTTTCTTGTTCTTGTCAAAAGTCTAGCAGCCGCATTTTGTACCAACTGTAATCTTTTAATGCTAGACATGGGGAGACCCGAAAATAATACGTTACAGTAGTCGAGGCGAGACGTAACAAACGTATGGATAATGATCTCAGCGTCTTTAGTGGACAGAATGGAGCGAATTTTAGCGATATTACGGAGATGAAAGAAGGCCGTTTTAGTAACGCTTTTAATGTGTGCCTCAAAGGAGAGAGTTGGGTCGAAGATAACACCCAGATTCTTTACCGTGTCGCCTTGTTTAATTGTTTGGTTGTCAAATGTTAGAGTTGTATTATTAAATAGAGTTCGGTGTCTAGCAGGACCGATAATCAGCATTTCCGTTTTTTTGGCGTTGAGTTGCAAAAAGTTAGCGGACATCCATTGTTTAATTTCATTAAGACACGCCTCCAGCTGACTACAATCCGGCGTGTTGGTCAGCTTTAGTGGCATGTAGAGTTGGGTGTCATCAGCATAACAGTGAAAGCTAATACCGTATTTGCGTATGATGTCACCTAGCGGCAGCATGTAGATGCTGAAGAGTGCAGGGCCAAGGACCGAACCCTGGGGAACTCCACACGTTACCTTAACGTAGTCCGAGGTCACATTGTTATGGGAGACACACTGCATCCTATCAGTAAGATAAGAGTTAAACCAAGACAGGGCTAAGTCTGACATACCAATTCGTGTTTTGATACGTTCTAATAAAATATTATGATCGACGGTATCGAAAGCAGCGCTAAGATCGAGGAGCAGCAACATAGATGACGCATCAGAATCCATCGTTAGCAATAGATCATTAGTCATTTTTGCGAGGGCTGTCTCCGTGGAGTGATTTGCCCTGAAACCGGATTGAAAGGTTTCACATAGATTGTTAGACGCTAAGTGTTCATTTAACTGCTCCGCAACAATTTTTTCAAGGATTTTTGAAATAAAGGGAAGGTGAGACACCGGTCGGTAATTTACCATGAGGTCAGGATCGAGGTTAGGTCTTTTAAGAAGAGGATGAATAACCGCTTTTTTGAATGCTAGGGGAACAGTGCCCGAGGAGAGTGATAAGTTTATAATATTTAGCACTGATGGACCTAATAATACAAAGAGCTCCTTGATCAGTTTCCCAGGAAGAGGGTCAAGTAAACATGTTGTCTGTTTTATTCCATTTACACGTTGTAACAATTCCTCTAATGTTATTTCCTCAAAACGAGAGAAAGTATTTTGGAGGGCAGTATCCGCCGTATATACAATCGTGTCAGTGTTAATAGAACCCCGTTGTAGCTGGGACGCATTGTCTTTAATCTCCTTTCTAATGACTTCAATTTTCTTACTAAAGAATTGCATAAAGTCATCAGCTGAGTGGGTTGAGCTACTGGGAGGAGTCCCTTGTTGGGTTAGCGATGCTACCGTACTAAACAAAAATTTAGGATCGTTTTTATTACGGTGGATGAGATTTGAGTAATATTTAGCTTTAGCTAAGGTAAGCATGCGTTTATAAGTTATTAAACCATCACTCCATGCTTGATGGTGCACCTCAAGTTTAGTCGTGCGCCATTTGCGTTCCAGCTTTCTACATAATAATTTCTGAGCTCTAGTTTCTTCTGTAAACCACGGGGTGCGCTTTTTTGGAGCCTTTTTTAACTTTAGCGGTGCTATGTTATCAATGGTTTCGCGCAGGGCGTCGTTAAAGTTGTTAGTGAGGTTATCAATAGAGCCCACATACTTTGGGAATGGTGCCATTACCGAGGGCAGTAGGTCAGCAAGAGTTGTCGTTGTGGCTGTATTAATGTTGCGGCTGCTATAGCAGTTATTATTATTATTAGTTTGACGAACATGCGTCTGAACCTCGAATTTTATAAGGTAATGATCAGACAATACTTTAGTATACGGGAGTATCGTAACTTTGGAAACGGTGATGCCCCTGACAAGCACTAGGTCTATCGTATTACCGTTGCGATGCGTGGGTTCATTTATTATTTGTGTGAGACCACAGCTATCAATTACAGTCTGGAGCGCTACGCACGGTGGGTCCGATGGGGTATTCATATGGATATTAAAGTCCCCCATTATGATTATATTATCGGCGTGTGTCACTAGATCAGCAACGAACTCTGAGAATTCATTAATAAAGTCCGAATAGGGCCCTGGGGGGCGGTAGATAACAGCCAGGTGTAGAGGCAGCGGTGTGACAGACCTCATAGTAAGCACCTCAAACGATTTATATTTATTATTTATGTTAGGACTAAGGTTAAAGTTTTCGTTGTATATTAGTGCAACCCCCCCACCCCTTTTGAGCGGACGGGCAATATGCGCATGTGTAAAGTTAGGAGGACATGCCTCATTTAGCGCAAAAAAGTCGTTTGGTTTAAGCCAGGTTTCGCTGAGACCGATGACGTTAAGATTGTTGTCTCTGATAATATCATTATTTCCAAACTCTAATTGGGTGAATTTTGGCGAATTAAACACCTTTCTAATATTTGCTCTCGGAGGCGTCACTTAGGTAATCAACCGCCATTTTCTAAAACACATTATAAACATCGAGTCAAATCAGCTCTGTTGTTTTCCGTTTTTTCGACTGTTTTCCGTACCTTGGAGACATCATGCCTCGTCGGTGTGTTTTTCGGATTGTGTAACAACACGATTAGGGTCGGATTCAAGTTGATTTACGTAAAATGTGCATCGATTAGAACGGCATGCTAATCGATGCTAACATGCTATTTAAGCTAGCTGTATGTACATTTGTAGCTATATTTGCATCCAGCCTTTCTCTCCACCCACATTTAATGCCAAACAAACACTTACCAATCAACATATTTAAGTTGCGAAAGTCCCGATCGTTTGGTCTGCCCATTTTACCGGCGATGCTAAGGCAGACATGGCCGAATAGCATCAATAGTTATTTGCTCAATAGTTTCAGTTTCTTCTTCAATTTCGTTTTCGCAATCTGCCTCCATACTCCAACCATCCATTTCAATACATGTGTAATCTGTTAAATCGCTTAAACCGCTGAAATCCGAGTCTGAATCCGAGCTAATGTCGCTATATCTTGCTGTGCTGTCCGCCTGGATAGCATGTATATCACTGGATGACGTCACAAGAAAATAGACGGTGGCTTCACAGATAGAGAAAATCAGGCACATTAAAGCCTTTTTTTGGGATATTCCACGATGGGTAAAATTTTGAAAAAAACTTCAAAAAATGAAATAAGCCACTGGGAACTGATTTTTATTGGTCTTAACCCTTCTGAATTTGTGATAATGTTCCCCTTTAAACAATATAATCTGTTTTTTTCTCTTGATGTCACAGAGTTAGCAAAGTTAAAGGGTTGAAACGTTCAACACACACATCATGCTGACATTCTGCTCTCCGTCTTTGAAATGCGATTCTTTATCTTCAAGACCTCCTGCCTGAGGTAGTTAGACACTCATTCATGTTCATGTTCTGTACCAGCTTGTGTACATTTGGTCTGATGTCTGCAATCAAATAACAGATGAAGGAAACAGCAAGCTAATATTATGCAGTGGTTCCCGCAGATCGGCAATCAAACTTGCTGCGGTGGGGGCGTGGCCGGGCAGTGTCAAAATGACTTCATGACTTTTTTTGAAAAAAGGCTAAAACAAAAAGGGTATACATATAAAGACATGGCTGTGTTATTTTTAACAACATATCTTTATTTTGGTGCATTATACTGTTTTGCTGTATTTTCCAAGTGCTGTTTCTCATGTTATTACTACAACGTAACAAAGGCTGCACTTTGTACACTACTGGATTATTTACATAGTCTCCCTCAATGTTGAAATTTAGTTTGGCAGATATGTAAACAGTCCTTTACATTGGACATGAATAAGCTTCCAACTTAAGGTTGTTTATTGATAGTCTTCACAATGAGGTTACTGTAGAAATAAGCACACAAGGAAACTACATAAATGAAGTTAACATACATGCAACAGTAAAACAATAAACTTACAGGGAGCAGGGAAGCAAGAAAACAGCAGACCACTCCATGATGTAAACGTAGGGACACAAGCTTGTGATCACGGCGCCGATATAAATAGTTTGTCTGCGTTAGCGCTTATAATAACAATATCACTAATACTTAAAGTAAAGCTAAAGTACCACTGATAGTCAAACACACACTAGGTGTGGTGAAATTACTCTGTGCATTTCACCCAACCCCTTGTTCCATCCCCTGGGAGGTAAGGGGAGCAGTGAGCAGCATCAGTGGCCATGGTTGGGAATACTTGGATACATGGATGATACAGCAGAGGATTCGGAGAATGTTATGTGGTCAGATGAAACCAAAATAGAACTTTTGGAATAAACTCAAATTGTCGTTTTTGGAGGAAGAAGAATACTGAGTTGCATCCCAAGAACACCACACCTACTGTGAAGCATGGGGGTGGAAACATCATGCTTTGGGGCTGTTTTTCTGCTAAGGGGACAGGACGATTGATCCGTGTTAAGGAAAAAATGAATGGGGCCATGTATCGTGAGATTTTGAGCCAAAACCTCCTTCCATCAGTGAGAGCTTTGAATGGTTGACCAAATACTTATTTTCCACCATAATTTACAATCAAATTCTTTAAAATTCCTACAATGTGAGTTCCTGGATTTTTTCTTCACATTCTGTCTCTCACAGTTGAAGTGTACCTACGATGAAAATTACAGACCTCTGTCATCATTTTAAGTGGGAGAATTTGCACAATCGGTGGCTGACTAAATACTTATTTACCCCACTGTAAGCCCCAATTCCAACCCTTGATGCTGAGTGCCAAGCAGGGAGGTAATGGGTCCCATGTTTATAGTCTTTGGTATGAGTCGGCCAGTGTTTGAACTCACGATCTACGGATCTCAGGGCGGACACTCTAACCACAAGGACACGGAGCAGAATTTGGTTAATATTCAAGTCACAAAATGTAAATTGAGTATCCTTGGTGCTTTTTAAGTGGTTATTTATGGGCAAAATAGTTGATCTCCCATTGGCTCCTCTGAAAGCGGACATGTATTTCAGTTTATTTAATATTTAGAATGCGAAACAAAAATTCCATCCGTCATCATGTCTTTTATAATGTTTGTTAACAATTCCAAAACAAAGTGCAGATACCTTTTAATAGCTTGGGGGTTCTACAGATACAATTCAACCCACAAAGGGATTTCAAGTTTAGTACCCCCAAATAAATACCTGTCAACAATTGGATTTACAACATAGGCAATATCTCAAGAAAATACAAACCTCTTTCCCATATGAGTTGGGAAATTGTGTGAGATATAAATATAAACAAAATACAATGATTTGCAAATCATTTTTAACCCATATTCAGTTGAATATGCTACAAAGACAACATATTTGATGTTCATACTGATAAATGTTTTTTTTTTGCAAATAATCATTAACTTTAGAATTTGATGCCAGCAACATGTGAAAAAAGAAGTTGGGAAAGGTGGCAATAAATACTGATAAAGTTGAGGGAATGCTCATCAAACACTTATTTGGAACATCCCACAGGTGTGCAGGCTAATTGGGAACAGGTGGGTGCCTTGATTGGGTATAAAAACAGCTTCCCAAAATATGTTCAGTCTTTCACAAGAAAGGATGGGGCGAGGTACACCCCTTTGTCCACATCTGCGTGAGCAAATAGTCAAACAGTTTAAGAACAACGTTTCTCAAAGTGCAATTGCAAGACATTTAGGGATTTCAACATCTACAGTCCATAATATCATCAAAAGGTTCAGAGAATCTGGAGAAATCCCTCCACATAAGCGGGATTGCCGGAAACTAACATTGAATGACCGTGAGCTTCAATCCCTCGGATGGCACTGTATCAAAAACCGACATCATATTATAAAGGATATCACCACATGGGCTCAGGAACACTTCAGAAAACCACTGTCACTAAATACAGTTTGTCGCTACATCTGTAAGTGCAAGTTAAAGCTCTACTATGCAAAGTGAAAGCCCTTTATCAACAAGATCCAGAAACGCCGCAGGCTTCTCTGGGCCCGAGATCATCTAAAATGGACTGATGCAAAGTGGAAAAGTTTTCTGTGGTCTAACGAGGCCACATTTCAAATTATTTTGGGAAATATTCGACATTGGGTCATCCGGACCAAAGTGGAAGCGAACCATCCAGTGTTGCGATCTGTGACTCAGATCTTCACATGTTTATTTTTCCATCTTTGTTTCATTCTCTTCTGACCCACTTACTTCCTGTTTAGTCCGTTACCATGGTTACACATTGATTTCACCTGCTCCTCGTTTTCTACACACCTGGTTCTCCTTGATTTCTCCCTATATAAGCTTTCCTCTTTTCTTTGTTCAGTCTCGGATCCTAATTTGCCCACGCGCAACACTGACGACTCTCGACCTTCATCTTTGTATGTATATTCTCGCTAGCTTTTACGCTAAGCCATTTGTTTATTCCAGCTCACATGCTGAGGAACTGTTTTTCTGTTTTTGGTTTGCTTTCTCTTTACAGCAGTGTTTTTGTTCCTAGCCTTTTATTATTTAATAAATCCATTTATAACTTACCTTGTTGTGTTCATCGCTTCGACGCATCCCCGGAAGAACCAATCCGGCATTACAATGCCACACAAGCGTCACAGTAGGATCCGAGCATCAAAATGTTTTTCCGCGTCGAAACCACGGGAGGAACCCTTCGACTTGGGTTTGTGGTTGGAGCTCGTGGCTTGGGAGCAGGAAAGACTTGACTGTGGGCCTGAAGTCCCCTCCGAAGCCGTTCGCGCTGCCCCGAAGAGGCGGGGGGTCCAGTGGAGAGGTCCCCCGCACGGCAGTAATTATCCAGCACCACTTCATCCTTCCTACGAACACAGCAAAATTCACCCCGACCAGGATTCACCTTCCACTACCGGTAATCCAGCTTGTTTTTTTTCCCCTGACTCTAGCAGTCACGACATTTGGGGTACGCCCACCGGTGACGCAACACCGCCCCCTGTTGTTGACATTTTTTCAGAAGATTTTTATATTGTGGACAGTACTTTTCATTCCCAACCTTTTTCGAATACCAATAACATTTATGATAAAATACGTAATTATCAGGATATTTTTTCTCATTATTCTAGTCAACCTCAGTCACCTAGTTTTTCTCCTACACCTCCTTTAAAACCTCATTCTCCGGCCAAGTCCAAGGTGTTTCCTCCCTTTTCTAAAGGAAATTCTGGACAAATTAAAGGGGAGGAGTCGGCCCGCCTCCAAGCCTCCCACCACCCTCCCTTAAGGTCAGTCCCTGACCATAGGGAACGGGTCTGGGATCCCCGTCTGGAGGAAGGGGCTATGACCTATAGCTGTGCTACGGAGGTAGCACAGATACTACCCTCTAAACCACAGCCACCATGTAGACCTCCTCCACCTGTTTTTCCCCTGGCCAAGTCTCAACGGCCTTGTAGACCTCCTCTACCTGATTTTCCCCCGGCCAAATCTCAACGGCCTTGTAGACCTCCTCCACCTGTTTTTCCCCCGGCCAAGTCTCAACGGCCTTGTAGACCTCCTCCACCGGTGTTCGGACTCGCGAGGTCATTACCTCCAGCACATCCTCCACCACCGGTGTTCTGCACTGCTCCCAGTCTGGTTCTCACACCAGCACATGACTCTCGCCTGGTTTTCAAGCCAGCACTAGACTCCCACCTGGTTCTCACACCAGCCTCCGACCCAGAACTGGTTCTCATACCAGTTACAGACTTTAGCCTGGAGCCCACTCCAGTACCAGCTCCACGCCGCCAAGCGCCGGTACCAGCTCCACGCCGCCAAGCGCCGGTACCAGCTCCGCGCCGCCAAGCACCGCCGACGACGGGGCTGGAGCCCACACCAGCGTCGACGACGGGGCTGGAGCCCACACCAGCGTCGACGACGGGGCTGGAACCTTCACCTATGTCGACAGGGCTGGAGCCCACTCCAGTGCCAGCTCCTCGACAAGCGCCGGTACCAGCTCCACGCCGCCAAGCACTGCCGACGAAGAAGCTGGAGCCCACACCGGCGCCGACGATGAGGCTGGAGCTCACACCAGTCACGACTCCTGCGGCTCCCAGGCCGCCTCCGACGACTCCTGCGGCTCCCAGGCCGCCTCCGACGACTCCTGCGGCTCCCAGGCCGCCTCCGACGACTCCTGCGGCTCCCAGGCCGCCTCCGACGACTCCTGCGGCTCCCAGGCCGCCTCCGACGACTCCTGCGGCTCCCAGGCCGCCTCCGACGACTCCTGCGGCTCCCAGGCCGCCTCCGACGACTCCTGCGGCTGCAGCACCCGCATCATCCTCGCCAGCTGCAGCACCCGCATCATCCTCGCCAGCTGCACTCGGGCCTGCTTTGGCTGCAGTCCCCGCACCCTCGTCTGCTGCTTCCAAGCCTGCTGGGATTTCGGTGCTGAGGCGTCGTCCACCACGTCGATCACGGGCGTGGCCTCTGCGAGGTCATCCTCCTCGCCAGACACTCCCTCCTCCATGTCGGCCACGGATGTGGCCGTGCCCGGGTCGTCCGCCTCGCCGGGCACCTCATCCTGCGATGCGGCCACTAATGTGGCCTTTTCGAGGTCGCCCGCCAAAACTTTTTCGGCAGCGGCGTTCCATCCGCCGCCGCCACTTGACTTGTCCTCGGTGGATTCGGGGACACACGACTTGGCGACCCTCCACCGTGGCCTCCCTCCGCCCTCCCTTCGTTTGTGGACTCTGTTTTTGGGGAGGGGGTTCAAGTTGTTTCTTATTTGTTTTTGTTTTCTTTGAGACATCTGGAATCTGTCTTTTTGGGGGGGGGAATACTGTTGCGATCTGTGACTCAGATCTTCACATGTTTATTTTTCCATCTTTGTTTCATTCTCTTCTGACCCACTTACTTCCTGTTTAGTCCGTTACCATGGTTACACATTGATTTCACCTGCTCCTCGTTTTCTACACACCTGGTTCTCCTTGATTTCTCCCTATATAAGCTTTCCTCTTTTCTTTGTTCAGTCTCGGATCCTAATTTGCCCACGCGCAACACTGACGACTCTCGACCTTCATCTTTGTATGTATATTCTCGCTAGCTTTTACGCTAAGCCATTTGTTTATTCCAGCTCACATGCTGAGGAACTGTTTTTCTGTTTTTGGTTTGCTTTCTCTTTACAGCAGTGTTTTTGTTCCTAGCCTTTTATTATTTAATAAATCCATTTATAACTTACCTTGTTGTGTTCATCGCTTCGACGCATCCCCGGAAGAACCAATCCGGCATTACAATGCCACACAAGCGTCACATCCAGACTGTTATCGACGCAAAGTTCAAAAGCCAGCATCTGTGATGGTCTTTGTAGTGCATTCAATTGAATATGGGTTGAAAAGGATTTGCAAATCATTGTATTCCGTTTATATTTACATCTAACACATTTTCCCAACTCATATGGAAACGGTAAAATAACGTTATTTGTACTTGCATTACAAATCACAGGTAAATCAATAAAAAAAATACATGCACTCACTGGGACTTGAACTTATGTCTCTCTATACAAAAAAGAACATCACAAACCACTGAGCAATTAGCTCTGTTAAATTTTGCAGATAGTGGCCACAGGTAAGGCTTCCTTAACATGCTGCCTTTCACTAGCCCCACCCTCGAGTGAGGCTCCCGTCGGTCGACTACGTCTCTTTCGTGGTGGCAGCACCGGTTTTTAGGAATGTGATGCAAAAATATTCAAGCCTACCAAGAACTGAATCTTTTTTCAATGATGTACCCCCTGTGAGCATTTTTTTAATTCAAGTACCCCCTAATCAGAGTAAAGCATTTTTGGTTGAAAAAAAGAGATAAAGAAGTAAAATATAGCACTATGTCATCAGTTTCTGATTTATTAAATTGTATAACAGTGCAAAATATTGCTCATTTGTAGTGGTCTTTCTTAAAATATTTTGGAAAAAAAGATATAAAAATAACTAACAACTTGTTGAAAAATAAACAAGTGATTCAATTATAAATAAAGATTTCTACACATAGAAGTAGTCATCAACTTAAAGTGCCCTCTTTGGGGATTGTAATACAGATCCATCTGGATTCATGAACTTAATTCTAAACATTTTTTCACAAAAAAAGAAATCTTTATCATCAATGTATATGAAACATGTCCACAAAAAATCTAGCTGTCAACACCGAATATTGCAATGTTGCATTTCTTTTCACAGTTTATGAACTTACATTCATATTTTGTTGAAGTATTATTCAATAAATATATTTATAAGGGATTTTTTAATTGTTGCTATTTTTAGAAAATGTTAAAAAAAATCTCATGTACCCCTTGGCATACCTTTAAGTACCCCCAGGGGTACGCGTACCCACATTTGAGAACCACTAGATTACGGTGTCATTACTGGGCCGCATGTTGAATAGCCTTGCCGTGGACTAACAACATTTCTACCCAAGTTCTCACCACTAAAGTATTTAAGTACTTGAATTAATGGGCCTGGGAGAATCTGAAGAGCAAAAGTTTGACGCTGAGTTTGAAAAAGTTAAGAATGGGTTTAGCGGTTGACTCGTCTGATTTACGCGGAGGGTTAAACCATGTGAGTGGTTGTTTGTTTTTGCCCGAGGTCAGCCGGGATAGGTTCCAGATCACCCTGACCCTGTACAGAAAAGGATAATCAGTAAAATATGGAAGGATGGATAAAGTTGCTGAGCCAGGGCTCTATGCAGCGTCAAAACAGCAGAAACAAAAATTTCTAAATACAATTCGAGGGGGGTAGATATACTCCATTATATCAGTTTAATTGCAGTCATTTATTAGTGCTGACATTATTTAGCCCGAAGCGTGCACTACCCATAAATCTGTACACACGTTGCTTAACATTCCTTCACACCACTTCATCTTTCATCTTGTTTTTCACTCCCTTTCTTCTTCAGCCCACCACCCTGTCTCTGTCTGTTTCTATTCTCTATTTTGGTATCCCTTTCCTTTGAATTCCTCTTCTTCCCCGTCTTGTCTCAACCTCTCCCTGTCTCGTCAATGTAACTTTAATTGCCGGCCCTGTTAATCTGTCTTCACCCCCTTTGTAGGTTGCTTCTGTATCTCATTTTCAAACCCCAGATGCTGGAGGAGGAGCAGTTTCTCAGGTGCAAATGTGGATTTGTGATCCTTAGGTGTACAGTTTTACCTTTTATAATTGGGTCCCTCTTAAACTGTGTTTCTCCGCATGCATTTGATTAAGTGCTATAACAGTTATACATATTTATGTTTGTCATCTGTGTTCTGTGTCTGAGCATAAGTACCCCATGTGTCATTCCACAATTAAGGGACCTCCCATTGATGAAAATCCAAAGATAGATCCTTCACTGATGGAATTTATATGCATACTTGCCAACCCTCACGAATTTTCCGGGAGACTCCCGAATTTCTGTGCCTCTCCCGAAAATCTCCCGGGACAACCATTCTCCCGAATTTCTCCTGATTTCCAGCTGGACCTAAGTGAGGACAGCCTGTTGTCACGCCCGCTTTTCCTCCTTATAAACAGGGTGCCGGCCCAGTCACGTTATAGCAGGGGTCGGGAACCTTTTTGGCTGAGAGAGCCATTAAAGCCAAATATTTTAAAGTGGATTACCGTGAGAGGCATATAATATTTTTTAAAACTGAAAAAAAAAAAATGTATGCATTTTTAAGTAAGACCAACATTTTTAGAGTATAATAAGTCTTATTTTTGTTTTATAAAATTTTTATTCTTAAAGGGGAACATTATCATAATTTCAAAAGGGTTAAAAACAATAAAAATCAGTTCCCAGTGGCTTGTTGTATTTTTTGAAGTTTTTTTCAAAATGTTACCGGTCCCGGAATATCCCGAAATAAAGCTTTAAAGTGCCTTATTTTCGCTATGTGCGAAACCACTATCCATTTCCCTGTGACGTCATACAGGGCTGCCAATACAAACAACATGGCGGTTACCACAGCAAGTTATAGCGACATTAGCTCGGATTCAGACTCGGATTTCAGCGGTTTAAGCGATTCAACAGATTATGCATGTATTGAAACAGATGGTCGGTGTATGGAGGCAGATAGCGAAAACGAAATTGAAGAAGAAGTTGAAGCTATTGAGCGAGTAGCTATTGAAGCTATTCGGCCATAGCGTGGGTGTACCTAATGAAGTGGCCCATAGCATGGCTGCCTTATTAGCATTGCCGGTAAAATGTGCAGACCAAACGATCAGGACTTTCGCATCTTGTGACACTGGAGCAACTCAAATCCGTCGATTGCTAAGTGTTTGTTTCGCATTAAATGTGGGTATTTAGTTTCAAACGTACATACAGCTAGCGTAAATAGCATGTTAGCATCGATTAGCGTAGCATGTTAGCATCGATTAGCTGGCAGTCATGCCGTGACCAAATATGTCTGATTAGCACATAAGTCAACAACTTCAACAAAACTCACCTTTGTGTTTTCTTTGACTTAATCGTTGCAAATGCATCTGCAGGTTATCCATACATCTCTGTGCCATGTCTGTCTTAGCATCGTCGGTCAAATGTGAAGACACTCTGGTATATCCAATGGGGGTCTGGCGGCAGATTTCTTGCCAGTGGTGCAAATTGAATCCCTCCCTGTTAGTGTTGTTACACCCTCCGACAACACACCGACGAGGCATGATGTCTCCAAGGTTCCAAAAAATTGTCGAAAAAACGGAAAATAACAGAGCTGAGACCCGGTGTTTGTAATGTGAAAATGAATATGGCGGGTGTGTTACCTCGGTGACGTCACGTTCTGACCTCATCGCTAAAAGACCGATAAACAGAAAGGCGTTTAATTTGCCAAAATTCACCCATTTAGAGTTCGGAAATCGGTTAAAAAAATACATGTTTTTTTTTCTGCAACATCAAGGTATATATTGACGCTTGCATAGGTTTGGTGATAATGTTCCCCTTTAAGCTAACCAATAATAAATAAAATACTTCATACCATTGATGCGACTTCTTGAACAGGTGTGGTAGAAAATGGATGGATGGATTAAAATGCATTACAATGTTTTATATTTTCAACGTTATTTTTAATACTGATTACCAGCGGAATTAGAGAAAAAAATGTGTCTGAGGGCCGGTTTATCTGATTTTTAGGAACACTAATACAAAAACTCACAATAATGTCTGATTGAATGCTAAACAAGTTATGAGAGACTGTCTTAAAAAAACAGAATGGTATTTTACATTTTTTTTACTGAACGAGGCGCCCAGAATGTACCTGAAAATAAAGCATGTGGGATTTACAATATAAACTACGAACGATAAAACACTGAATATTGACAACATATGAACGTCACCCCATCTCTCGATCGACATATTTTACAATCAAACAATGCAACAAAAATGCAACAAACACAGCAAAATATGAAAGTGAAGGGTAAAAAAAAAAACACTTAAAATCTGATACATCACTAAGCTTTAGAACTTTGTTGTAAAAATGTCTTTCCGCATCTGTCCCTGACACCCGCATTTCAGGTTGACTGCTTTGGAAAAAATGTGGAAACGCTCACCACCCACACTGATTGGTGCCTCGTCTGAGTTGCCGTGACTTAGATTATTACCACAGTAACAAATTAGATTAGCATACTAACTAATTAGATTACCCTAGTAACTAGTATATCATGCAAAAGAGCAGATTTCAACCATTGAAATACTTTGTATAGTTCAAGACTCACAGTAATTTGAAAACATCACTGCACACCATAATGGCAGCTGTAATTTCCATATTGAAGATCTAAAAAAATTATTTGGGAATGTCCGGCGGGCCTGATAGAAAAGCATAACGGGCCGCAGGTCTGGTGTTAAGCAATGTCAGCTAAGATGTATCTGAGAGCCAGATGCAGTCATCAAAATAGCCACATCTGGCTCTAAAGCCATAGGTTCCCTACCCCTGCGTTATAGCATCTACGTTTTTTGGAGCTCAGTGCGCAACTGCACACACAACAAAAAGGAGACTCTTACATATGTCTCCGTTATCCATAGCGTTATCTATAACCCATAAAGTAGGCAGGCACGAAGCTAAGGTTTAGCTTTTGTGTAGCTGCCAGCTCAGGGGAACTCATAACCTACCATGTTTACCTTTTGTAATTGACTTGAATAAATACAAGAAAAGTCCAACCTTGTATTGGAGATTACATCGTACATTTTATATTTTAGAAGAAAGATAATCAATCATTTAGCATGTTGACCTCAATAAAAAGTTTGCAGTATTTCCTGAAAAGCAGCTCAGATCAATCGTTTGTTCATTCGTCAACTTGTAGAGGTGGGCGATACTACAAATGGTACAGTCTTTCATTTGTAATTTATGAAACACAAGGATTTTAATCAACACTTATTTGTGAGCATCCATCCACTTGCTATATATCGGTCCTTATTCGAATCACTGAGGTCTATCTCAGCTGACTCGGGGCAAGAGGTAGGCTACACCCTGGACTGATTGCCAGCCAATCACAGTGTGCATGTATACAAACAAGCAGTTATTCTTACATTCACACTTATGGACATTTTGGAGCAGGGGTGTCAATCTCAAATACAGAGTGGGCCAAAATGTAAAACTGAACAAAGCCGAGGGCCGAGGTTGAACAAATTAACCTTTTAATAGGGACCCAAACAAGTTTTTCATTGAATATTGAACAAGCAAGGCTTCTCTAACTTTATAGTGACATGCAAAATTGAGTTTCAAATAATAATAACAATAATAATTAAAAAATATCAATGACATATCAAATCAAATTTAAATAAGAGGCTAATACATTTGAAAATGAAATAACAATGAATAAATCAACAATTCATGCCTTTTCACTGCTCAGTTAATGTCGGGGCTCAGGTGGGCGGGGTTAGGGGAGTGGGGTTTTTTTGTAGCGGGGAGGGGGTGTATAATGTAGCGGTCCGGAAGAGTTAGTGCTGCAAGGGATTCTGGGTATTTGTTCTGTTGTGTTTATGTTGTGTTACGGTGCAGATGTTCTCCCGAAATGTGTTGGTCAGTCTTGTTTGGTGTGGGTTTACAGTGTGGCGCATATTTGTAACAGTGTTAAAGTGTTTTATACGGCCACTCTCAGTGTGACCTGTATGCTGTTGATCAAGTATGCCTTGCATTTACTTACATTTATGTAGCAGCCACATATATTACGTGACTGGGCCGGCACGCTGTTTGTGAGGAGGAAAAACAGACTTGACAGGTTGTAGGGGACGCTAAAGGCAGTGCCTTTAAGGCACACCCCCAATATTGTTGTCTGGGTGGAATTCGGGAGAATGGTTGCACTGGGAGATTTTCGGGAGGGGCACTAAAATTCGAGAGTCTCCCGGGAAATTGGAAATAACACCGGTCCTCTTCTTCATGTCCATGGTGAAATATTAGTCAGCGGCGAGGCGGCAAAGTACAATAAAGTCCCCAGGACAAGAGCGCTGCTTGCTGGTCTAATGTTAATTTGATATTGCCTCAAGGGCCAAAATAAATCACACGGCGGTCCAAATTTGGCCCGCAGGCCACAGTTTGACACCTATGTTTTAGAGTCCCCAATTTACATAACAAGTTTATGAAGTGTGGCAGAAGGCAGTGGACCTGGAGATAACCCATGCAAACTCCACACAGATATGCGCAAACTGAGACTCAAACCTTCAACTTTGCAACTGCTAACTACCTCTGGTTAGGGAGCCAAATGTTTTTTTTTTCCACAGGGAATTTGTCACTAAAATAAAGTTGACTCTTCCCAAAGTAAAAGCATCCTGTCTTGAAGTGGCATTTATCTCCAAGTGTGCATTAGGCCTTCACCTATGGAGAAGTGTCAAGATTGATGAATAAGTCAAAGTGCTTCCGCTTTAAGCCCAATCTTTTGCACTTCTGTGTAGTGCATTGAGTTCACACCTTGAAATTCATAAAATGCTGCCATTACTTTCTCCAGTGTGAGAGTTGAGAAACAAAAAGACCAAGGACAAAGAAAGCGGGTGGTGATTGTGGACTATGGCCGCCTCTTAGTTTTGAGGGTATTTTCCTTCGGAAGTGAAGATAAATGCATTTCCCATCCAACACCTACACCTAAACTTTTTTCGTCTCTAAGGCTACCATTAATATAATCCTCTAAGAGCGTCTGTGCTTTTCACACCCTATCTTTTCTTCTTTTTCTCCCTCTCCAGCCAGAGGTGTCCAAACGGTTTCTGCTGAGTGCTGCGTCGAGAACAAAAAAAATAAGGATGCTGTGGCTTACTTTGATATTCACATTTCACTAAAAACAGTCCAGTGCTGGGGAAGAGAAAACATGCATGTGTGCGGCACAGATGAGTCGGCAGAGTAACTTTAATGCAGTTATAAAATGTGGTAACTCTCACTTTAGAAAAAAAAAAAAAAAGTGATCTATTGTCAGACTCCAGAAAAAGTTAAAGGTTACACATATAAATACGTTTTTTTTTTATGTTTATTCCAGATCCAGACTAATAAAATGGGGATGGCCAACCAGCTTGATATAGTACAACTACACAATAATGAGGGCTGCAGCAGCCGGACATCGAAATGTAGATGTTTCGTCGAAATGTGCCTCCGCAGAATATATTTCTTTGAGACTGCGTTTACTTAATTGCAAATTACCGTATTTTTCGGATTATAAATCGCTCCGGAGTATACGTCCCACCGGCCGAAAATGCATAATAAAGAAGGAAAAAAACATATTTACGTCGCACTGGAGTATAAGTCGGAAATTTATTTGATAAAATCCAACACCAAGAATAGACATTTGAAAGGTAATTTAAAATAAATAAAGAATAGTGACCAACAGGCTGAATAAGTGTACGTTATATGCCTGGTATGTTAACGTAACTTATTATGGTACGAGTCATTTAAATAACTATAACATATAGAACATACTATACATTTACCAAACAATCTGTCACTCCTAATCGATAAATCCGATGAAATCTTCTTCCTCGATGTCGCTTCTAAACAACTCTGCCAACTCCAAAGGTATGCGCCGCTTGTCGTTTTCTGCTGCATATTTCACTACTTCCATCTTGTAATCTGCAGTACGTGATTTCCTTTTCGGTGCCATTTTTGTTCAGCCCTTCTCAGTTTTTACAAGTTACCGCCAACGATGAAATGATCCATTTTAAAAAAGCATATAGCAGTTAGCATTCCATGAACCACAATGCACTTCTGCCATGACCCTCCCTCGCCGGATTATTATTGGTTGACGTGTGTGTGATGATCGCTGACATTTTCTTCGTCTCTTCCGCGAATGAGATGAATAATATTTTTGATATTTTACGGTAATGTGTTAATAATTCCACACATAAATCGCTCCGGAGTATATGTCGCACCCCCGGCAAAATTTGAAAAAAACTGTGACTTATAGTCCGAAAAATACGGTAAACACATTTGCCTTAACACTGCACTGTCAATAAATACATTATTCTGCCCTCATTTCCGGCGTGTGCAGCTAATTACCAATAAGAAAAAAAAGAAGCTTCAGTTTTTGTTGACGATTGATGTTTCTTCTTTTGAATTATTTGTATTTGTATTTTGATAAATCAAGGCTTTTGTGTTTCTTTTATTATAATCTTAATGTGTATATCAAGTTCAGCACTTAGCAAGACTGCTGCTTAATGCTCTGTGTTTCAGGAAACCTTGATCAGTTTAGCACACAGCTTTTTAAAACTTGTCGCTCATCTTTCCTTTTATACATCCTAAAAAGTATAAGGTTCTGGATCATCTTTTGTCCCTAAGCAGTCTTTGTTGTCTCTTACAAATATCTCCCGTCCAAAGGCAAAACCCAGTAACTCAATTTTGGTCAAAACTGAGCTGATAATAATTTTGGAATTCCTAGGTGATATGCTTTACATTAGTGTATGCGATATTGTAATTTGTTCCGTAAGTAAGCTGTTACGCGCATGGCAGGACCTAGCAACTACCACATAACCGCGTAGATACAACAGAAAAACCTAGTATCTCAAGGGACCAATCGGAGCTTCTTTGTCAGTCGCCTTATTGTCTTCAATGAGACATTTGCACGAATGGGGGCCGACGGTCAACCTGATTATGTGATATTATGGCACGAAGGGATATTTGGGAGATTGGCCCAGGATGTTGCAAGCACCTTCATTAAATGTATTGTTCTTGATTCTTCCCCTTGCATACTCTTTTGATCAGATAACTGTGGAGGTCAAAATAAAAACTGGACGCTTTACACGGCTCTTTCCCAATGTGCAAACGCAGAATGGGGCCTACCCAAGATTGTGATAAAATATCTGGAGAAAGGGCACACATTCATGAGAGCAGATTCAATCCATGGCTCAATCGGCCTGTGATGAGGTGACGACTTGTCCAGGATGTACCCTGCCTTCCGCCCGACTGTAGCTGAGATAGGCGCCAGCGCCCCCTGCGACCCCGAAAGGGAATAAGCGGTAGAAAATGGATGGATGGATGGGCTCAATCGGCAATAAAATGAAAACTCAAGAAAACATCTATACGTTTGATGACTTTGTAAATCTTTGTAAGACGGCATTAAGATAGATTGGTTTTCCTTTGTTTTCTCAAAATCAGCTAGAAGTGAGTTACTAGGTTTTGCCTTTGGACGGGAGATATGCCGTAAGTCAGGGGTCGGGAACCTTTTCAGCTGAGAGAGCCATGAAAGCCAAATATTTTAAAATGTATTTCCGTGAGAGCCGCATACTATTTTTAACACTGAACACAACAGTCAGGTTCAAACACTGATGACATCTATTAAACAGACAAGAAGCAAGGAATTAAACAGAGACTGAATTCAATTTAGCTCAATGAGGAGAAACGCGTAGCCCTGTACCTTTGAACAGTGTCATCCCACTCTCTGACAAGAGAATTCTACGTCTCCTTTTTCATTTGGACTTTCCCTGATTACAACAACTAAATGCGTGCATCCCTTATTCTTTTTAATACCATTGTTATCCTGAAGGTAACTAATAATAAATCAAATACTTTTGACCATTAATGCGACTTCTTGAACAGGTGCGATAGAAAATGTTTTATATTTTGAACGTTATTTTTAACACTGTGATTACCAGCGGAATTATTAATTACTTATCGTGTTAAGGAACGTCAGCTAAGATTTATCTGAGAGCCAGATGCAGTCATCAAAAGAGCCACATCCGGCTCGAGAGCCATAGGTTCCCTACCCTTGCCGTAAGTAGAAGTGTTGTTGTTGTTGATGAGGGAAAAACGAACGTTGTGATACGTCTTTGAAATTAAAGCGCCGCCGTATGCTTAAAAACATCAAAATACATAAATATTACATGTTATTATGAATGAGTCTGTTTCTATATTACATACTTACACCGTGTTTTGTAAAACGTTGATGGAAGTGTTTGGATGTTTACAACGCATTAACTCCATTGTTAGCTGACTTTTACTCACGTTTATTTTCAAGTTAAAATAAATTAAAACATTTGAAAAAAAATGTGCTCCTGTGTTCCATAAAGATTGTGAAAAATACGAAATTCCGAGAAAACTGCAGTTCCTCTATAAAGCACATACCCCACATGAAACTATTGTATAAATGTGACACTCAACACGCGCATGGCTCATGACAGAAGACCCAGGTTCGAGTCCCTGGCGGACCAAAAGCAGGGACTGAACCAGGCAGGTTACAGTGGTGCCGTGACCCGGATGAGAGTGAGGTTCAGTGGGGTGAGTGTATAACGCTGGTAAACCTCACCCCCTGACAACCTTAAGAGCTAATGCCGGACGCCGAGTTGACAGCACCGGCTTTTATCTCGGTGCCTAGCACGCTCGTCTCTCATGCCAGAGGACCCAGGTTCAAGTCCCTGGCGGACCAAAAGCAGGGGGTTACATATGCACACAGTATATCATTTATCTAGACTTGCTTTATAATATTTTTGATGATGTCTACACATACGTTTCCCATTTCAACTAGATTTGTTAGCCTTTAATTGTTTTCTGTTCGCCATTCCCTCCACCTAATGTTTGAGTGTCGGTTAGCAGCAAGCACTGACACGAGCTGTCAGCAAAATGTTGAGAGCCTGGATGCTGTATTCCCCAGACGGGAGAATAGGTAAACTGATACCCCTATCCTTTTCGACACAACACACACACACGCACACACTATTCAGCCATGGTATCCCTTCAGCCTCCCTCTATCTGCCTTACACTGTATGCTCAAGACTGGATAGTACACTAAAATGTAAAGTTGTAATTTTAATTTATTAGTGAAAATAACCCAATAAAGACCAAAGATTTTTATTATTTTAAAAACAGACTAAAATATACCCAATTGTATTTTTGTAAAGGAAGTTATTAAGTTACTTTCTGTAATGAGATAAGGAGCAAGTGCTTACATTTTGGGGCTGATCTGGACTCAAGACTATTTAGAATTTCATCCATCCATCCATTTTTCTACCGCTTATTCCCTTTTGGGGTTGCGGGGGGCGCTGGCGCCTATCTCAGCAACAATCGGGCGGAAGGTGGTGTACACCCTGGACAAGTCGCCACCTTATCGCAGGGTTATTAAGTTACTTTCTGTAATGGGATAAGGAGCAGGTGCTTACATTTTGGGGCTGATCTGGACTCAAGACTATTTAGAATTTCATCCATCCATCCATTTTTCTACCGCTTATTCCCTTTTGGGGTTGCGGGGGGCGCTGGCGCCTATCTCAGCAACAATCGGGCGGAAGGTGGTGTACACCCTGGACAAGTCGCCACCTTATCGCAGGGCCAACACAGATAGACATACAACATTCACACTCACATTCACACACTAGGGCCAATTTAGTGTTGCCAATCAACCTATCCCCAGGTGCATGTCTTTGGAAGTGGGAGGAAGCCGGAGTACCCGGAGGGAACCCACGCATTCAAGGGGAGAACATGCAAACTCCACACAGAAAGATACCGAGCCTGGGATTGAACCCAGGACTGCAGGACCTTAGTTTTGTGAGGCAGACATACTACCCCCCTCTGCCACCAATTAATTTTGATTATTATTATTAATTTACAATTAACATATTAATTTATCTCTGCTCTTCGAGTGCTTTTCCAGATAGTGCTTGTAATTATGTCTTTAGTTACCATGAATTGATTTACAACCCCAGAGGGAATAAGCGGTAGAAAATGGATGTATCGATGATTTACGTGGATCCCAACTTAAACAAGTTGAAAAACTTATTTGGGTGTTACCATTTAGTGGTCAATTGTACGGAATATGTACTGTACTGCGCAATCTACTTGTAAAAGTTTCAATCATTCAATCAATCACTTACTGGAATAGACTTCCACAATATCTGCTATCAATCACCAGCATAGTGGGCTTTAAGAATAGACTAAAAGGAGAAGTATTGCGTAAAGAGATTATTCTAGATTGTACCTAATGTCATGACTGTTTTTATTGACTATTGAGTATTTTATTGATTATGGGATAAGCAGCAGAAAATGGATGGATGATACTTTTTCGTCACTTATTGTTTGTCTTTGGTACACTAATGTGTATATTTCAGCCCATTGGTTCTTTGTTTTATTTTTACAAAAATGTATAAAGTATATCTATTTTTATATTGCTATTTTTATCTTTAGTATGAAAATTATTATGTAACAAAAGTTATTAGTATTTTTGGGTTCTTTGTTGTTGCTATTTTTGTATTATGACAATTTATTATTGGATCATGTTTTACTGCATTTTAATCTTTTGTTTTGTGGTTGTGTGATGTTTTTTTACCTGGACCCCAGGAAAAATTGTCTCCACTGCGGTGTAGACTAATGGGGATCCTTAATAAACTAAATAAATAAATCCACATGTTGTTAATATTCTAACATTTGTGCAACAGTAGCTGTTGTTTTCATTTATTTTTTGGGTTTGATTGCATTATTAGAAATAAGAAACAAACTGTAGTATACAAATGGAACCCAGGCCACACTCCACACAGCCCTGCAGTTCAATGAAAAGAAATAATAAGGGAAAGACAATAGAAATATAAAATAGGATGATATAAAAACATGAATATTGCTATAGCTGCAATACCTGTTCTTTTAGCAGAATAATACAGTGGTACCTAGACTTGCGAGTGTGCCATCTCACGAGTGTTTTGAGTTGTCTTGTTATACTTTTAAATTGCAAGTAAAGATTTGCATTACCAGCTTCCCTGTTGTAGTTGGTATGGCGAATGACAAAGTGATTTTTTTTTTTTTAATGTGTATTTATGTACGCATAATCCGACCCTAACATTAGGTCTTACTCGCTAGAATAAGCTTATAGCGAGAGATGGACATGACAATATTTTTCCATTAATGGGAAGAAAGTTAAGTGAGCATAAAGGACGATGCTGAAAAGAAAAAGTTGAAGATATTCACTGAATTAAAAAAAGAAATAATCTAGAACATGACATTGTGTAGCTAAATAACTAGGGGAAGCAGTTGGAACATAGCACTGCACTGCTTATCTGCATCATACTGAAGCAGAATGAGTCGATAATGCCGGTCAAGAATGTTAAAAAGATGTCTCAACAATGTACTTTATCCATGAAATTACGCTGAAGTGAGGGAGAAGCATCTGGAAGGAGATATTGTAGAAGAGGGGTGTCCCGCAGCCCGCCAGCATCTTTAATGTGCCATGGGGCAATTTCAATTAATTTTAAATATCTGACAATCTTATTGCTGCAGCTTTGGTTCCATTTTGTGGCTATAGTAAGCAATTCAGGTCATTTATTATAAATTGGAGTTTAAAAAGTATACAGTACAGCATTAATTTATGAGAAAACCTTCCCTAGTCATGGTGCAAAAAAGTCATCACACGTGGTCACACAAACCCACAACCTGAATATCTCACAATCTTATTGCTGCATATTTGGTTCCATTTTGTGGATATAGTAAGCAATTCAGTTCATTTAGCATAAATTGTACTTTGAAAAGTACAATTAGGTACCACGTTAAAGGGGAACTGCACTTTTTTAAAAATGTTGCCTATCGTTCACAATCATTATGAAAGTCCTGAAGACGGATGGATTTTTTTTTTATTCAATCAAAAAGTCTGCTTACAATAGAGCCCACGGGAGCTGTTCAATTCTGCCTATAAAGCCTCTACAAAAACATCCGAACACTTCCATTAGGGTTTTATATACATGATGTACGTATATAAGTAATGTAGTAACGGGCACATTTATAATAACATTTAATATGTACATGTTTTGATCATTTTAAGCATAGGCGGCACATTATTTAAAAAACACATCACAACGTATGTCTTTTTTTTTCTTCATCACTGATTATTACTCACAGCAGACTTTGAGAGCCAACAAATCATAATAAAACATCACTTACTGT
This sequence comes from Nerophis ophidion, assembly GCF_033978795.1. Lineage (NCBI taxonomy): Eukaryota > Metazoa > Chordata > Actinopteri > Syngnathiformes > Syngnathidae > Nerophis > Nerophis ophidion. The sequence continues at coordinate 22,762,848 of NC_084623.1, read as the reverse complement.
ATAAGGTCTGCTGGCATTAGGATACAGACTGCTAGGTGGAACAAGCACTGTTTGTATCGTTTTCTCAGTTCCAGGTCTGAAACTGCTGTCAAAGTGTTCCAACTTGTCGGATTATTTTCTCTGCCATTAATTTTCCAGGTGAGAGGAATGATTTAAGATCTACAATAAACCTGCAGGGAGCAAGGAAGCGAGGAAGCAGCAGACCACTCGATGATGTGAACATACGGACACACGGAAGTGATCACATCACATTTAGTTTTGTCTGCGTTAGCGCTTATAATAACCAATTTCACAAATTCTTGGTTAATATTCAAGTCACAGAATTTAAATCGAGTATTGCTTTTTGAATGGTTATTTATCATTGTAAGCAGGCTTTTATTTACGTTTATTTAATATTTAGAATGCTTTTTTTTTTAAATCCATCCGTCGTCATGTTTCTCATAGTGATCGTGAACAATAGGCAACATTTTTTAAAAAGTGCAGTTCCCCGTTTAAGTAACAACTCACAACCTCGAGGAGCGCTGGTTAATGGGTGAGGAGACTGGGTTTTTAGCCTACTGGCTAGTGTGCCTGACTCTCAGTTGGAAGGGTTGTGTGGTGTTAAAGCCTGGGCGTGTTTAGGGCTGGAGCACAAGGGATTTAATGTTCTATTATTTTAAAAAACAGGCTAACACCGGTGCTGTATTTTTCTAATTCTCTGTGAGGTGATAGGATACCACAATACAAAGGTCCTGGGTTCGATCCTCTGTCTTTCTGTGTGGAGTTTGCATGTTTTCCCCGTGACCGCGTGGGTTCCGTACGTGTTCTCTGGTTTCCTCCCACTTCCAAAGACATGCACCTGGGGTTCGGTTGATTGGCAACACTAAATTGGCCCTAGTGTGTGAATGTGAGTGTGAATGTTGTCTGTCGATCTGTCTTGGCCCTGAGATGCAGTGGCGACTTGTCCAGGGTGCACCCCACCTTCTGCCCATTGGAGCTTAGATAAGTTCCAGCATCGCCCGCGACTCGAGAGGGATAAGCGGTAGAAAATAGATGGATGATATAATACAGTCCCAATTTCAGAGTCTTGGGGCCTCAAAACCATGTTGGTGTGAAAGCGGCATGTTATCCTGGTTAAAGTCATTTCTGAGCATTTCCCCCAGATGCAGCAGAAGTATCTAATCAATATGCAAGATGTGGCGTTACTTATCTGATTGCTCAACTGAAGAAGTTCATTTCTTAAGCCTGTTACCGAGAGCTTGAAGATGCATGGCATGATACTTGTACTCCTCACGCGACTTCATTCCAACCACTGATTGCTTTCATTAGCCAGGAGTAATTAGTACGTTAACCGGAAAAAGGAGCTTCTCATTTCAGATCTCGTTAGTCCTAAGTTGTCATTTTTTGGCCTCATGCATATATTTGTAAAGTTAATGACACAAGTGAGAGTGGAAGTGAGGTTGTGCATACGAGAGTCCTCTTGAATACAAGACGTAAACATCCGTACTGTTCTCTCATCTCCATCCACGTTGCGAGGTAGCTCTCTCCTGTTTTTTCTCCTCCCTTCCACACAACAACGTTATACCTTTTTTTTGGTAGTGGTAAGATCAGTAATAGGACTATCATTGAAACTTCACTCCATCCACTTTTCTCTTGCAGTCGACCCAGCGACCCTCTGTTCTTTCTATCTCAGTCTGGAATCTGGTTTCCGTTTGATGTTTTTTTCCTGTAGTGAATTTTCCTCGCCTTCATCACCAAGTGCTCATGTGGGGTTCAGTTGGTTTTCTTAAATGCATGAGAGGAGATGCTCTCGACCTTTTCCGTTTGTAAAGTTCTTGCAATTGCACTTTGAGAAACGTTGTTCTTAAACTGTTTGAATATTTGCTCACGCCGTTGTGGACAAAGGGGTGTACCTCGCCCCGTCCTTTCTTGTGAAAGACTGAGCATTTTTTGGGAAGATGCAATCATGGCACACACCTGTTCCCAATTAGCCAGCACACTTGTGGGATGTTCCAAATAAGTGTTTGATGAGCATCCCTGAACTTTATCAGTAATTATTGCCACTTTTCCCAACTTCTTCGTCACGTGTTGCTGGCATCAAATTCCAAAGTTAATGATTATGGCAGGCATGTCCCTGACAGTTTGGCCATGTTTTAGTTTTTGTTTGTTTGTCTTTGTTTCCTGTCAGCGCTCTTATTTTGTCCGTTTCCTGTTTGTCCCCCTGAGTTCTGTGTCTCCCCAGCTGTGGCTGATTGTCACCTGGCCACACCTGGTGTCGATCAGCCAGGTACTATTTAAAGCTGCCTTCCCCTCCAGTCAGTGCTGGATTATTGTCACCACTACCTGTCAATGTCATTAATACTTATCATTGTAGCTGTGTCTACTTCTGTTCACTCTGCTCATGTCATAGTTCATTCGTGTCACAGTAAGTGTTTTTGTTTCTAGTCCACAGTTAGCCTTTGTGCTAGTTTTTGTTCATAGCCAAGTTTGTTCTCCGCCTTGTGCGCGCCTTTTGTTTGTTCTTGTTTTAGTGTTATACTAAATCATGTTTTCCCGCACAATGCCTGCCGCCATCTCTGCATCTTGGGGTTCGTCACAAACTCTATGTGACAGATTATTTGCAACAACAAAAAAAACGTTAATCAGTTTGAACATCAAATATCTTGTCTTTGTAGCATATTCAACTGAATATGGGTTGAAAATGATTTGCAAATCATTGTATTCCGTTTATATTTACATCTAACACAATTTCCCAACTCATATGGAAACGGGGTTTGTACTAACATTTCTCTCATTAAAAGCCGCCAGTGTCATTTTAAGTTGTGAAGCTTGTTGTCCATGGGTTTATCTCGAATAAATTAAAGCATGTCCACAACGCGGACACGCTACCTCCGGTCCAGACAACCCTGTGCATTTGGCTGGTGGTAATGTGTATCTTAGCGTGTTATGGTGATCATTCTTTCCATGGTACTTGTCGACGGAGAATGAACAAGTGTTGTGTGTCTAGAAGGGAAACACAGAGACAGACGTGTGTGCACGGAGGAAATACTTGCTGGAAATGGGCCTGTGGTTACCATAAAATTGGCCATAAAAGCTAAAAAAAGCGTCAGACTTTGTTTATTTTCTTCTGGATGCTCCAATACATTATATTACTTTGTTTTTTTTTTCGGTATGGAAGTTAATATGAAGCCCGTACATTAAGGAGAAACCCTAAACGTAGTCAAACCGGATGCTAGAGATGCGCGGATAGGCAATTATATCATCCGCAACCGCATCCCCAAAGTCTTCATCCACCCGCTGTCCACCCGAACCAACATTTTATCAGAACCGCAACCGCCCGCCACCCGCCTGTTGAAATACATCAGAGGTCGGCCACCTTTACCACTCAAAGAGCTATTTTAACCCGTTTCACAGAGTAAAGAAGACAATGGGAGCCGCTAACGTTTTCGCGAATATTCAATGGTGTTCATCCTGATGACAAGAACAAGGCTGTACTGTGAAGCCATTGCCTTTGACACCTTCAAAAACATGTACAAATCAATTGTTAGTCCAGCAACATGTTGTATGCAGCTTCCGCAATCACATGTACAAGATTGAAAGGCATACTGGGTGATACAGAGTACACTAATGGTTGTGACATAAACAATTTTAACACTCTTACTAATATGCGCCACGCTGTGAAGTCACGCCAAACAAGGATGACAAACACATTTCGGGAGAACATCCTCACAGTAACACAACAAACGCAACACAACAAATACCCAGAATCATTTGCATCCATGACACTTCCTGAATATATTTTACACCCCCGCGCCCCCAACCCCACCCACTTTACCGACGCACAGTGGGGGAGGTGGGCGGGGAGGAGGTGGCTTGGTTTCCTGCTAGCGGGGTGTATAAAATAGTCAGGAATTGTCATGAATACAAAGGATTCTGGGTATTTGTTGTGTATTGTTTATGTCGTGTTACTGTGAGGATGTTCTCCCAAAATGTGCTTGTCGTTCTTAATTGGTGTGGCTTCACAGCATGGCGCATATTACTAAGAGTGTTAAAATTGTTTATATCACAACCATTAGTGTACTCTGTGTCACCCAGTATGCCTTGCAGTCGTGTGCGTGTTGCCGCGGAAGCCACACACAACATGATGCTGGACTGACAAGGAGTCCGTACATGTTGTAGTAGGCGACAAAGCCAATGGCTTCATAGCACGCCCTAATAATTATTATCTGGGTGACTGCCGGTAGTCATTCTAGAGAATAATAGCGTCTCCTATTGTCTTCTTTGCTTTAGACACGAGTCTTAAATGGCTCTTCGAATGGCAAAGAATAATGATCCCAGAACCATGTATATCAAATATTTCCGGATGGTTCAACTGCCACCCGCCCGAAACTAATAAAATCTTTTTTTTTGTCATGTCAACCGCCCGACCCGCGGTTTATCCGCGGAGTCCGCAGATGAGACCGCAAACCGCGCATCTCTAACGTGTACGCAAGACGTCGCGGGTTTTTAGGAAATATGAGCGCTGCACGCACATAAAGCTAAAAGTCGTCTGCTTTAACCGCATAATTATACAGTATTTTGGATATCTGTGTTGCTGAATCTTTTGCAATTTGTTTAATTAATATTGGAGAAGTCAAAGTAGAAAGATGGAGTTGGGAAGCTTTAGCCTTTAGCCACACAAACACACGGTGATTCCTTGTTTAAAATTCCTGGAGGTGAAACTTTACTATGGATCAGAGCGCGGTCAAGCGAACATGAATCACGACGGAATGTCAACCAGCAGGTTTCGGTGAGAAAATTGTGGTAAAAGGTCACTTCTTACCGGAGATCAGCTGAGCTTGTGCCGTCCATAGCTGCCGTCGACTTCCCTGAGACACTGGCGTCAAGACACCAGTGGATAACCCCTCCGACTATCAGGTACTGTTAAACTCACTAAAACACTAGCAACACAATAGAAAAATAAGGGATTTCCCAGAATTATCCTAGTATATGCGTCTAAAAACATCTGAATGCGTCCCAATGCGATCGCGTTTTTTTTTTTGTTTTTGTAGTCCGTCGCTATCAATATCCTCAAAAACGAATATTTCATCCTCGCTCTAATTAATGGGGAAATTGTCGTTTTCTTGGTCCGAATAGCACTTTTTGTTGGAGGCTCCAATTAAAATCATTGTGAATATGTGAGGAGCCCCCACACTTGTGACGTCATCGTCTGCGACTTCCGGTAAAGGCAGGGCTTTCTTGTCAGCATCAAAAGTTGTGAACTTTATCGTGGATGTTCTCTACTAAATCCTTTCAGCAAAAATGATCAAGTGTGACACATAGAATGAACCTGATATCCCCGTTTAAATAAGAAAATCTCATTTCAGTAGGCCTTTAATGTCTGATCAACTGTTTCCAATAAAAAAAAACAGTCTCCTTTCGACATCCTCCGACTGTCTTTTATTCCTGTTGAGCTTTTATGTAATCCTATTATGAAAGCAGTCATGGTAACAATTTAAATGTTATGTGATCACTGCACCTTGACCGTAATCTGAACACGGAAGTGAAGCACCACCCACCTATAGAACGATGCGCGCAGCAGGTGTTTGCTGTAAGGATGTCTCACGCCGAAAAATAATCCTTTCTTGTCGGAAGACCAACTTGTTTTGGCTTTGAACCTGATGTTTCCATAATGTGCCCTTTTCTTTATCCATTTCTGCTCACTTGTGGCTCATCAGTAGCAAGTGAGTGTTTTTATCGCATTAACTTTGACAGCCCTAATTTTGATCATTTTTAGCATCACAGCGTTTGCTTTTTCCTTCAACAACATCACTGATTACTACTCACTGCAGACTTTATGAGAGTCAACAAACATAATACAATTTCACTTACTGTACAAGTTCTGCTGTCATTAAAATGTAGACTACTAGGATGTTCATTTATTACCGTTAAGATGAAGAAGGACTCACAATACTCACGAAGAAATAGTGTGGGGGCAAGACTTTTTGTGTCGTTCTCGGCATTTCCGGGTCCTAAATGGCTGTCAAAGTGTACCAACTTGTTAGAATACGTCCTCAGACTTCTTCTGTTCAGGTGAAGATCATGATTTATGTTCTAGAATAAACTTCCAGGGAGCAAGGAAGCAACAAAACACCTTGCCAATTGATCATGTCAAGATTGTACACAGGCTTGTGATCACAGCGCCGCTATTAATAGTTTGTCAAAACGCATCAATTGAATTTGTTTTAATCAGCCCCTTAAGTCCTCTCGCAGCAATGAAATAGTAAAAAGATGTTTCTGAATAGACGATGTGTCTACAATTTTTTATTTATGTCCGTCCAAGATGTTGACACACACATAGGACTGAGGATTCTCGCCTGTCCATCATCTGTCTGTGCAGCACGAGCACCATGTGTGAAACTGTCAGTTTGTTTCTGACATGTGCTAAATGAAGCTTAAAATAGCACTCGCACAACGGTGATGAGTGTTGATGAATCGCACTGAGTGTGCTCAGTAATTAGATTTGCATATTCTCCTCCCAATATTGTGGGTGTTTCGATGATCAGCATATATCGTCACTGACGTCCCACTGGGTGTGAGTTTTCCTTGCCCTCATGTGGGCCTACCGAGGATGTCATAGTGGTTTGTGTTGTGGTTTGTGCAGCCCTTTGAGACACTAGTGATTTAGGGCTATATAAGTAAACATTGATTGATTGATTGATAAAGTTAAAGTACCATCACACACACACTAGGTTTTGTGAAATTAACCTCAGCATTTGACCCATCCCCTTGTTCACCCCCTGGGAGGTGAGGGGAGCAGTGAGCAGCTACGGTGGACACACCTGAAAATCATTTTGGTGATTTAAGCCCCAATTCCCTGCGATGAGGTGGCGACTTGTCCAGGGTCTAACCCGCCTTCCGCCCGATTGTAGCTGAGATAGGCACCAGCGCCCCCCGCGACCCCAAAGGGAATAAGCGGTAGAAAATTGATGGAACCCCCAATTCCAAACCTTGATGCTGAGTGCCAAGCAGGGAGGTCATGGGTCCCATTTTTATATTCATCGGTATGACTCGGCCGGGTTTTGAACTCACAACATACCCGTCTCAGGGCGGACACCGTAACCACTAGGCCACTGAGTAGGTGATGAAGACATAAACGCAAAATGGATCGCAGAGCATATTCTGCCCACTTAACACACGCAGTCCACTTTGCACACGTTTAGTAGATCAGTGGATTCAGTACCCCCCAAAGCAACTGGCTGCTTGACTTCTTCACTGACAGACCCTAGTCTGTGAGAGTGGGCGACAACACCTCAAGTGCCATCTTCCTGAGCACCGACTCCCCCCCGGGGCTGCGTCCTGAGTCCGCTGCTGTTCACGTTGATGAACCATGACTGCTGCGCCAGGTCCACTACTAACCACATTGTGAAGTACGCGGACGACACAACAGTAGTGGGCCTCATCCGTGACAACAGAGACATGGACTACAGGGAGGAGGTGAAACATCTGGTTGACTGGTGCAGAACCAACAACCTGGTCCTGAACGTCGACAGGGCTGCGGAGCTAGCACTGAGCGCTGGGACGGAGAGGCTTCGCGGTGTCTTGGCTGGGTGAGCAGGTGTCGGACACCTCAGTCACCTTGGACGTATCCTCGCTCATCCATGCGGACTGGACACTGGCCGAGAGTGGAGTCGGCTGTCTTGGTTGCTTTGTTGGGTCTGCTCCTGTCTCTGGCCGTGCTCCCTCCACCCCAGCGGACGATGGCGTGGAACACCGCAGAGGCCACCACAGTGGATATGTTTATTTTACTTTTTATTCATAGCTGTATGTAGAAGTGTCTGGTTGAATCCGCTGCTTTAATGTCTTTAATGTCCTCTGTGTTCTTTGATGTTTGATGTTTTCCTCTTACACACATGTAAGAGGGACGTGTTCTATGGCTATGAGCTGTTTTTTTCCCCCCTTGGCCTCAGTCTGCACCCCCTCTCCAGGGCCCAGGCTAAGACCGATTTTTTTATTTTATTTTAATGATCAATGCCCCCCCCCCTTGTTTACCTGTATCTCATCTTTTTTGTAAGGGACGCTGGAAGACGGCAGACCCGTCAGCGATCCTGTTCTGTCTCCCTGTAATGTTTGTCTGATCTTGAATAGGATTGTGCTGAAAATTTTAATTTTCCTGAAGGAACTCTCCTGAAGGAATGAAAAAAGTACTATCTATCTATCTAATCTAATCTAAGACCAAAGAGATCATCGTTGACTTCAGGAAGCAGCAGTCCAACCACACTCCACTTTTCAACAACTGCACAGCTGTGGAAATGGTAAGCAGCACCAAGTTCGTGGGGGTGAAGATAACTGACAATAGGACCTGGTCCCTACACACCAGAGCTCTTGTTAAAAGAGCTCAGAAGCGCATGCACTTTTTGAGTCAAATGAAAAAAGCACAGCTCCCTTCCCCATTCTCACCACATTCTACAGAGGCACTATAGAGAACCTGCTCACCAACTGCATCTCTGTCTGGACTGGAGTCCGCAGTGCCTCAGACTGGAAGTCTAGGCAGAGAGTGGTTAGGACGGCGGAAAAGATCATCAGGACTCCTCTTCCTCCTATCCAGGAGATCGCACAAAGCCGCTGCCTGACCAGGGCTCAGAAAATCTGCAGAGACTCCTCCCACAAAGGACTGTTTTCACTGCTGGACTCTAGAAAGAGGTTCCGCAGCCTCCGTAGCAGAACCTCCAGGTTCTGTAACAGCTTCTTCCCTCAGGCCGTAAGACTCTTGAACACATCATAATAATTCCCTCAATTCCCCCCAAAATGGATTAACTCGCTGGAATATAAAGACAATATAACATACATCCATAAACGTGGATGCATATGCGAAAGTGCAATATATTTATCTGTACAGTAATCTATTTATATCTGCACTATATTGATTTTTTATCCTGCACTACCATGAGCCAATGCAACAAAATGTTGTTCTTATCTGTACTGTAAAGTTCAAATTTAAATGACAATAAAAAGGAAGTCTAAGTCTAAGATCGGCTTTGCGTGTGCTATAGAAGAAGAATAGAAGAAGAAGAAGAATGAACTTTATTGTCATTATATTTGCATATAACGAGATTAAAACCTCCAACCTAAGGTGCGGTAGTGGGAACAAATATGGGGTGAAATAAATGACATAAGAGGTAAAAAGGAAAAACTAACAATTGAAATAAACAGACTACTATCCAATAAACATAATAAGCAATCCTGTACAATGTACAAAACACTATAGAAGTAGAAATTACAAAATACTGTACAATATACAGAGCAAGACAATAGTACCGAAGTAAAAAATAATTAGGTTTGCACGTGTTTTAGTACACTCAAACCTTTAGTAAAGCGGGCCCCAAGTGAGGCAAGTTGAATGTATTTTGAATGAAAACGCACATACAAACGCTAAACAAGAACACATTTCTGGGTCTTTGTATAGTCTACTCCTGAGCCCATTACCAGACAACATTTGCAGGCATGTTAAATGTCCACGTAAATACGGAAATCCGTGCTTTGAAACATAAATTTTAACGTAAAAATATCACTGTGGAGAGGCGGAGCCGACGATCTGACAGAGCAGCAGGGCACATTAGAGCAAGATGGCGGCGAGGAGGCGGAGATGGTGAGCGAGCGGCGAGGCGGGGGGTGCCGGGAGCGACGCCACAAGCGAGAACAGGTGCGTGGATCGTGCACCTGAATACAATTAATGAATCCTCTCGCACTGTTAAAAGGGGCGGCAGCTGTGAACGTGAGGAGTTGAGAGGGAGAGACGAAAGAACAACCAACAGCGCATGCAACGAGGAGGAGAGCGAGAGCAAGAGGCAGACAAAAACGACGTGGACGGCTGAAAAGCTACCCGGAGGAGCGAGCAGTGAGAGTGTGGACGGCTGCAAAGCAACCCTGCAAAAGACTTGTCTTATTTGCATAAATAAAGAATTCCACACCTGCGAGCAAATGTCTGTGCTTGGTGGTCCATGGAACTCGCACGACGGCTTGAGACCGTCACAATCATTTTCGCATTTCTAGATAGCTAACTGGCTAGGTAGAGTTATGTTTCCTCCATTCGTTTGCCGAGCCACAACGTTGACGGCGGTCTACTTTGCTGCTAATCATATTTGGATAAATACAATCCAAACACTTATGTACCAGTTGTAGTTCTAGAGCAGAGGTACCCATTACGTCGATCGCGAGCTACCCGTCGATCGCGCATGGGGTGTCAGTTGACTGCCACACAGGCATTAAAATAGACCTAAAAATTTGCAATCATCAATCTTGGGCTACAGGATAGAGTTGCCAAATGGGAAACATTTTCTGAGTTCTTTGCATGCTTGTTATAGAGTTTTACATTACATTTTCAATGATAATATTGTTGAGTTCAGTTCAGTTCAGTATGAGTTTATTTCGTAAATTATTTTCGTAAATTATAACTAAGGTTATATTTCTCCTTTTTTGTTGAGAGAGAATTGTTGTACATTCTTCGGTAGCAAGTTATAATGTGTTTTGTACTTAACTTTCGCTGTTTGTAAATGCACCAAATCGTTGAATTTCATTAATTGCGATTTAAGAAATAAAGGGTTTGTATGTTCTCTATATCCAACATTATGTATTATTCTCATTGATCTTTTTTGAAACACAGTTAGTGAATTAAAAGCCTACTGAAATGAGATTTTCTTATTCAAACGGGGATAGCAGGTCCATTCTATGTGTCAAACTTGATCATTTCGCGATATTGCCATATATTTTTGCTGAAAGGATTTAGTATCGGAAGTAGCAGACGATGTGCGCGTGACATCACGGGTTGTCGGGCTCCTCACATCCTCACATTGTTTATAATCATAGCCACCAGCAGCAAGAGCGATTCGGACCGAGAAAGCGACGATTTCCCCATTAATTTGAGCAAGGATGAAAGATTTGTGGATGAGGAAAGTTAGAGTGAAGCACTAGAAAGAAAAAAAAGGCGAGGGCAGTGAGAGTGATTCAAATGTTATTAGACACATTTACTAGGATAATTCTGGAAAATCCCTTATCTGATTATTGTGCTACTAGGGTTTTAGTGATATCATAAAGTCATAGCTGAAAGTCCGAGGGGTGTGTTGACCGCCAGTGTCTCTGAGGGAAGCCATGGAGGAGCCAAGAAAGTTGCAGCTGCCTTTTTGACAGCTGCTGCAGGACGCACGCGCCGCTGATGTCTCTGGTAAGGGCCGACTTATTACCACAACTTGCGTGGCAGAAATTTCGGCCGATAGAAAAACATTTCTTTTTTTTTTTTTAGTCTTGTTTACCTCACATGCCTGAATTTGCACTCTGTAAGGCACGGGTCACCAACGCGATGCCCGCGGGAACCAGGTGGCCCGTAATGACCAGATGAGTAGCCCGCTGGCCTGTTCTAAAAATAGCTCAAATAGCAGCACTTACCAGTGAGCTGCCTCTATTTTCTAAAATTTGATTAATTAACTAGCAAGCTGGTCTCGCTTTGCTCCACATTTTTAATTCTAAGAGAGACAAAACTCAAATAGAATTTGAAAATCCAAGAAAATATTTTAAAGACTTGGTCTTCACTTGTTTAAATAAATTCATAAATTGTTTTATTTTGCTACTAATAAATTTCAGAAAGACAATTTTAGAGAAAAGATACAACCTTAAGAATTATTTTAGAATTTTTAAACACATATACCTTTTTACCTTTTAAATTCCTTCCTCTTTTTTCACAACAATTTAAATCAATGTTCAAGTAAATTTATTTTTTTTATTGTAAAGAATAATAAATACATTTTAATTTAATTCTTCATTTTAGCTTCTGTTTTTTTTGACGAAGAATATTTGTGAAATATTTCTTCAAACTTATTATGATTAAAATTCCCAAAAATTATTCTGGCAAATCTAGAAAATCTTTAGAATCAAATTTAAATCTTATTTCAAAGTCTATTGAATTTCTTTTAAAATTTTTGTTCTGGAAAATCTGGAAGAAATAATGATTTGTCTTTGTTAGAAATATAGCTTGGTCCAATTTGTTCTATATTCTATCAAAGTGCAGATTGGATTTTAACCTATTTAAAACATGTCTTCAAAATTCTAAAAAACAAAAAAAACTTCCGTAAAAGGAAAAAAAAATGTACAACGGAATGACAGACAGAAATACCCATTTATATATATATATATATATATATATATATATATATATATATATATATATATATATATATATATATATAAATATATATATATATATACTACAAAAGCTACTTCTTGGGTACTGATTAATGCGAATGGCTCCCAGTTTGATACACACTTAAATAAATTGCCAGAAATAGTCAATTTGCTCAATTTACCTTTGAAATTATATATATATAATTATATATAAATATATATATATATATATATATATATATATAAATATATATATATATATATATATATATATATATATATATATATATATATAAATATATATATATATATATATATATATATATATATATATATATATATATATAATTTCTGGCAATTTATTTAAGTGTATATATGTATATATATATATATATATATATATATATATATATATATATATATATATATATATTGTATATATATATATTTATATATATATATATATATATATATATATATGTATATATATATATATATATATATATATATATGTATATATATATATATATATATATATATATATATATATATATATATATATATTTATATATAATTATATATATATATATATATATATATATATATATATATATATATATAATTTCTGGCAATTTATTTAAGTGTATATATGTATATATATATATATATATA